>NC_067407.1:46692965-46890465 GCF_009764475.1 Pristis pectinata
CACACACACACACACACACACACACACACACACACACACACACACACATTTGATAGCTGCTAAGCATTGAGTGACCCTTAGTGCAAAGAGTAATGTCAGAATGAACCTTGTAACCCAATGCCAGCTATGTACAATGCTTGTTTTAATGTTGTGTGCAAAATTCTACTTCACATCCAAGGCCTGCGACTGTTAAGACCTACTTCAGTGTCTGTTAAATACCCTGTCTCCACCATGATCGCTGCCAGGGAGTTTGAAGGATTCATCTACTTCCCAGGTAGATTCCTTCTCTAACATCCTGTCTCCCTTGCTCTTGTCCTCCCTGCCACTATTGCTGGCAATTCCCATACCCTATTCCAAATGACCCTTCAACCTTAATATTTCATACTGATATTCCAGCAACTCCAATCCATTGCCCAACTCACTAGATGTGTAGTATCTGCCATTGTGGGAAATAACATAGGAAAGTGTATTTGAGGCTCATTTGGCATTGGAATATTGGAGCTTGAATCCCTCACCAAGAGCTGGCAGCAACCCCTGTTCACCACCTCTTCAATGTGTGTTTCCACAAGTAAAAGAATTTCTAAGCCATCCACTTCCTTTTAATGTATCATAGTATAAGTTGTTTCTGATAAAACAGCTCCATGCTTTCCAGTCTTGAAATGTTTTTTATTCAATTGTAACAAATCTTGATTTATTATCTCCAAACATCTACTACGAATCAGTGATCTGTCTAGATGACATTGTGCCAGTGGCATCAATACTTTTGTGACAGTAGTTTGTGACAGCTGCTGTAATGTCATTGTGCCAGATGACATTACAGCAGCTGTCACAAACTACTCAGATCCCAGCAGGTTGACTGAACATTTCCAAAAGGGCTCAGAGCCTCAGCACAACTATGAAACCCAGATGCCATATGGGGTGGCATCAATACTTTTTCACCCTTTACAAGGCAATGGTTAGATTAGTCGCTTTGTGGCTTCATAGTGAATTTCCATGCCCTGTACATAAACCACGCACTTCATATTCTTTTGGAGCAATGGAATATAAAAATGCCATCAAAGAGTACAATTGCAGGCATATTGCCATGGAGTAGATAGAGGGGAATGACCTGTGAATACCAATCCCCAGTGGGAGTATTAAATAATTGGAAAAATTCCTAAAAATTACCTTCCACAGGTCTGAAGTTCAAATATAATTTTATGATAAATCTTTTTCTCTTAATAGGATCACAATGATTAAGATGAGATCTGTACAAGTGCAGAAAGAACACATGGCCAATGAATGTTGTACCTTGACTGTGACCAGATGTCGTCTTTGCATCCAGAGATATTGCCTCATTTTCTGACATTCAAACCTGGATGAGCTAAACTTCCTCCAGTAAATTGCCAGGAAAACCAAAGGCAATCCTTTTGCCTCCAAAACCACTTGGATCATTAGCTTCTTTTCATGAACTACCCAATTTTAGGCTCGGAAGAGAAATGCAATAACCTGATATTCTGAGCTAGACATACTCCACAGCACCTATCCATTGTCTTTCAACCTTGTGATGTTGTCTATCTTCCCCATTTTCTCAGTTGCAACTCAAATTCATATTTCCAACTATTTCCAGATGTCCCAATTTTCAATATGCTGCGCCTCCTCCATAATTCTCATTTTGTCCTTGGTATGAAACCCCACAAAATATTTACTTTTATATCTCTGCCATGATCCACAGGTATTTTATGTTTCTGAGAATCATCTTGGAGTCCTAATGGCATAACAAGATACCAATCTATTGATCCATGTTTGCTCTCTGCACTGGAATCCAGTTAGTTCCATTCTCCTGTTCTCTCTATTGCTCTGTATGTTCATTTCCCTCAAGTGCTGATCCAATTACCTCCACCAGCTTCGTGAGCAGCAAGTTCCAAGTCATTGCCATCTGCTGTATATGAGAAGTATTCTTCCTCCTATTCTACACATGCCCCCCCCCACACCTCTTGCCCAAAACCTTAAATCTACACTTAATCCTTGTGCCATGTGTTAATGGGAAAAGCTTTTGTCTTCCTTACCTAAACCTCTCATCTGTATACCTCCTTTCAGATCTCTTTTCAACCTCTTTTTGCTCCAAGGAGAGATCCCCAGCTTCCCAATCTAACCTTGCAGCTAATCTCCCTCATCCTTGGAACCATTCTGGTAAATCCTCTTAGCACCCTAGCCCCTTCTCATCTTCATTAATTTCCATCCCTGTGTCCTTTATGTACTTTGTCCACTGGCTTGTCCTTCATTTACTTAATCTGCTACTTCTCCATTAAACTTCTGCCCACTGGCACTTCCGTATTGGCTTTTCTCCAATCATTGTTTTGCTTCATCACATTGTTTGATAATGTTTATGACAATGCAAAAACAGTCCAAGGTTTGCTTTTCTGAGCAAAGAGCATGTGAACATGTAATTTGTAAATTGATGTCTGTATACTTGAATGGCTAACCAGGGTTTTGTCTTCAGTGAGAGTTTGAGATGTTAAACCAGCATAACTATGTCAGTATTCAAGCAAATCATGCAATAAAATGTTTAAAAAAAATCTACAGGAGATGGAGTAACTAAATGATCAGTTAAAGTTCAATTAACATTGAATTTTTTTTAAAAAACGGTATCATCATTTCAAAACACCCAAACTATGACACAGCCAGATTTTTTTTGCATTAATAGTTTATTCTATCAACAACTTAGTCATGCACATCAAAGTAAGTAAACATTCCACTGCACAAACCATATTTTGTTGATCCATAGTTTAAAATAGATAGCAAATGCACTCATAGCAGGTACATAATGTTGGGATTTGGATAATATTCCATCTGTTCTCAGTTTATGTCCACACCTAGTATTCAATGATGAGATTGTACTGATGAATATCCAATGTGTTCTCAGTTGAAAGTGATCCTTCCTACACTACAATAGTGAATACACCTTCAGTATTTCACAGGCTGTAAGTACTTTGGAATTTTGTGAAAGGAGAAATAAATCCATGCATGTCTTCTGAAACTGGAGTACAGTACTTTAAACAGGGGAAGGTATCTAGCCACAATGTGAAAGATCTGACATAACATTGAACAATTATTTGCATTCTGCCTCTCTGAAATATTTCCTGGTTACTTACAAATATAAATTAGTAGGCTCAAGTTATAACCAGGCCCATGACTGATGGATGAGCTAGAGAAAAGGCATTACTGTCATAATAACCTGTCAGTTGATTCTGTGAGACAGCAGAAACCTGCTGGAGAAAGAATGACAAATATCAGGGAAAGGCCAGAACATTGAGCATTATCTTGTCTGCTGCTCGGCAAAATAGTGTAATGGGGATGTTCTGTGCTCAACTAAGAAAAGATGGATCAAAACTGAAATACGGTATATAATGGATGGCATGAGAATAACTGAACAGCATCTAACTACAGGATAGATTCACTTAGCTAAGTTTAGACTGCAAACATACTTTTCTTCACTGCTAATTTTTAATTTAAGATACTGTAGGAGACTAAATACTGGAAGAAATACTCTGGAAATGCAATGCACAATTAATTCATGCCTTTTTGATCCTTGTAAGGTGCGCACAAAATGTGTGCTTTGATTTCAATGTTCAGGCAGTGCTAAATGCACAGTTTATTGCTTTAATACTTATTTTCATAGAGCAAGCTCATGAATGGTTAATACCAGCTGATGCTATGCCAACACTTCTCAAAGAGCAAGTATAGTTCTGTAGGCCTTGATGGAAGAGCTTGCGGAAGCCCACAAAGCCCTCTGGGACTGTGATCAGGTGGGAGCGGTAAGAGGTCACACTTGAGGCAAAGCACCAATGATGTAGTGCCACAAGAAGTTTAATGGTCAAGATCAGTGAAAATGTCATCAAATTATGTCTCCCAACAACTGCACCACTGTGCTTTCCATTTTCTTGCTTGAATATTGATTAAGCACCTCCCATTTTCCCTCATTTTGTCCTCTACCCCAAGATCAATTTTGGAATAATTCTAATTAACAATATTGTTTTAACAACTTCAAGGTTAAGCCCAGTTATTATAAGTAAAAACACAACCATAAAGAATAGGAGCAAGCTATTTGGTCCTTTAAGCCTCTTTATCCATTAAGTAAGATTATGACCGATCCAATTTCCTCCAAGTCCACATTAACACCCCCATCCCCACCACCTTCATAATTCTTGATTTCCTTACTAATTAGAAATCTTTTCCAGGGTAAGGGCTTCCAAAGATTCACATCCTTTGAGAGAAGAAATCCTCTCAGCATTTATCCTGTCAAGCTCCAAACATTCTTACAGAATTTAATAAGATCACACGTCATGCTTCTAAACCCCAATTTTTTTCTCACAAAACAATGCCTCCATATCCAGGGTCATCCTAGCAAACTATCATGTCCAGGAGTCTAATCAGCCTTTGGCACCATAAGTTTGCCTGATACCAACTCTCTAATGATGGTCATGGTATTTAATTGCTTCTCTGCATTTTTTTTTAGTATTAATGGGATGTAAGTAGCATCTTCTACCATTAGGCCCAAAGTCAAAATATTTGTGCAACTCCTCCACAATTTCCTTGTCCCCCATAACGAGTCCCCCAATCTAATTTTCTCTCCGGAACCTTTCTCTTTGACCTCTTCCTGTCTATGTACTTAAAGAAACACGTACCGTCAGTATTAAAGGAGGCTGAGGGGAGATTTAATCAAGGCATTCACAATTATGGAAGACCCGTTTCCCTTAACAGAGAGTCATACAGCTTGGAAGAAAGCCATTCAGCCCACCACGTCCACAACAACCAACGAGCACCCATCCGTATTAATCCCATCCTTCAGCATTTGGCCCTAGAGGCACTGAAGTAATTGGGGAAGGATTAAAGGAGTCAAGAATTCCCTCCTTCTCTTCTCCCCTCCCCCCTCCCCCCTCCCTCCCCCCCCCCCTCCCTCCTCCCCCCCCCCCTCCCTCCTCCCCCTCCCTCCTCCCCCCCCCCTCCCTCCCCCCCCCCTCCCTCCTCCCCCCCTCCCTCCTCCCCCCTCCCTCCCCCCCTCCCTCCCCCCCCCCTCCCCCCTCCCCCCCCCCCCCCCCCCCCCCCCCCCCCCCCCTCCCCCCTCCCCCCCCCCCCCTCCCCCCCCCCTCCCCCTCCCCCCTCCCCCCCCCTCCCCCCTCCCCCCTCCCCCCCCCCTCCCCCTCCCCCCCCCTCCCCCCTCCCCCCCCCCTCCCCCCTCCCCCCTCCCCCCTCCCCCCCCCCTCCCCCCCCCCTCCCCCCCTCCCCTCCCCCCCCCCTCCCCCCCCCCTCCCCCCTCCCTCCCCCCCCCCTCCCCCCTCCCTCCCCCCCCCTCCCTCCCCCCTCCCCCCTCCCTCCTCCCTCCCCCCCCCCCATAGCAGTGGGGGAAAGATGGCCGGAACTTACGGCCTCCTGTTTAAAACTATTTGAGAGACCAGCTTAAGTGCCATCACCAACAATGCAGCAGAGCACACAAAAAAAACCAAAGATAGTTGGGACTACATTAAATAGCCCGTGAAAACAGGCGTGCGTAACGCAACGCCCGACTGATCCTCGCACACCCAATACCAGCTGCCCGCCTGTTTGCATGATTGCTACATGCAGCCAGCGCTAAACGCTGGCTGTTCACTGACTTGCTGATTCAGCAGGAGACGGGGTTTTTGTTTGTCCCGCCCACTGAAAGCTGAAACACTGGAGCTAATGCAAGGAGCACCCGGGCTGCACCGGGCGCCTGACTTCACCCGATCCCGGGAGAGCGCGTGACCGCCAGCTCCGCGCGCCACCGCTCGCGCGCGCTCGTCGGTCGGTCTGGCAGCAGCAGCCCGCGCATTGCGTCAGTGTACGCCGTGACGTCAGTGGGCTGGTGCCTGGGACATGATCCTGGTGAGGAGCGGCCTGTTGCTGGGGTCTGCCAGTGATTTGGTGCAGCCTCAGAGTCTGTCGGACCGCGGCATCTCGCATGTCCTCACCGTGGACTCGCAGGAACCCCCGCCTCTGGGGAACGTTTGCGCGAAATTTGTGCAGGCGCTGGACGAGCCCTGCACCGACCTGCTGAGCTTCCTGGACGAATGCGTGGGCTTTGTGCAGCAGGCGCAGGGTGCAGCGGGCGCCGCCGTGTTGGTGCATTGGTACGGTGGCCACTCATGCAACATCTCTCTGGCTCCGTGTGTGCGGCGGTGCATCCACTGCTGGCTGCGTTTCCCATAAATAGCCGCTGTCATCTGGTTTTATGCTTTTGAATTGGGAATTATATTTTGAATGTAATTTGCTGCAAACAAATAAGGCGCGTTCAGATTTAGGAAATATATAACTTTAATTCAAAAGTTTCACGCACCTGAAAAGTTTAAATAAGGGATTAATTTCCGGTGGAAGAGCTTCTATTATCTTGAATCACAAATCACGTTGCTAAAAATGTTGATGTGGCAAATAATAAAAGGTGGTTTCAGTGAATTGATCCCATTGATCCAGTTTCTACTTTATGATGAATGAAAAAAGTACTATCCAAGCTCAAAAGTGAAATTTAAATCCCTTTAATTGGACAAATACCTTCCAAATCATTGATGGATAGCTGTTTTAGATAAAGCATGCTCTTTAGATGTTTAAAAACACTCAAGAAATGCATACAAACCAGAACATACATTTTATGTATCATCCTGGTTGATAAATGCAATTTTGTTATGTACCTAATCTGTTTATTCAACTACAGTAAAACTCTGATAATCTGGCACCTTTGGGATTTGGTGGGGCAAGACCAGCAGATTTTCTCCCATTCACATCCCAACACACTTTTATTTCAGATTTCTAAAAATGTTTCTGCAGTGTAATAAATTTTACAGTATATCCAATGTGTTTAAAAGTGTATAGGAAATAACTTGGCGAATTGCATCTCAGAAATTTCAGCTTGTTTCAACGACCACAAATCTACACCCATTCCTGACCCCTGCGTTCCCAATTCTGACCCCAGTTTCAGCCACTCGCCCAGCACGCAAACCGAACTCCCTGCTTTAGCTACATAACCCACTCACACTCCAGATCCCTGGCTCACAGTCAGGACTGAAGAATGAGACAGATGTCGAACTACTGAAACTTATGAACAATTCGATAGTGGATTAGTGGAATTAAAGGCAAAATGCCAGAGACTGAGCTGAATTATGTTGGAGACTTTTTCTTTTAGCATTATTTTCAATTGTTTCTTTTATCCAGACTTGCAAACTGCAGCCCACCACGTGCTCACCCAGACTTGCTTCCACAGCCACATGGCCTTTCTGGGCACTTGCCTCTGCCGCCATCTTGTGCCATATGGCTTCCAGGCCTCCCAGTTTGTCCCCAACAAGGATCTCAGATACCATGTACCCACCAACAATCTATCTTTTTCAATTTCTTTGCTCTACGGGGTTATATTAAGATAAAAATATAACATATCATCTTATTCCTAAATATGTTAACTATCTCCAATGCACTTTATTTAGCAATTGTATTAGATACTGTTTCTCTTATTACTGGGATTACATGTTATTCCCATGCTGGATTATCTGCCGGTTGTTGTGATCTGCCAGGGAAAGAATCAAGATTATATTTTATATAACTTGGATTTAGCAGCACAAAGTAATTATTTAGATTTACTGGCTAAAAGAAGATGTAGAATTAAACTTTTGAATGGTCATTACTTGGAGAGAACAACCTTATAGGATTGTGTTAACAATTTGTTAATTTGTAAAACTATTTTGTTTCACAGTCATGCAGGAGTCAGCAGGAGTGCTGCTGTGGTAACTGCTTTTATAATGAAAACTGACAATCTGAGTTTTGAAGAGGCATATAGTAAACTTAAAGCCATTAAACCAGATGTCAGGTAAGTTTGATGTAATTGCTTAAGATTTCATGTTGCTATTTTAATTAATTATAATAGTTTAAAGGGAAAGTTTATAAAATGTTTTTGTTTTCTGTTTTTAGGATAAATGATGAGTTTGTGAAGCAGCTGAAGCTGTATGAAGTGATGGGCTGCAAAGTGGATTTAACAAGTGCTGATTACAAACAATATCGACTTCAGAAAGTCACTGAGAAGTACCCAGGTAATCTCTTGCTGACTGGATTCTGGCAAGTACAAGAAACTGTCATAGAACATAGAACAGTGCAGCACAGGATAAGGCCCTTCTGCCCATGATGTTATGCCAAACTAATTAAATTAGTAATCAGATGCCAAATAAACTAATTCCTTCTGCCTGTACAATGTCCATATCCCTCCATTTCCTGCACATTCATGTGCCTATCTAAGAGCCCCTTGAACGCTTCTATCACATTTGCCTCCACCATTACCCCGGCAGCACATTGCAGGCACCTAGCACTCTGTGTGTAAAAGAAAAACTTGCCCCACACATTGCTGTTGAACTTACCACCTCTCACCTTAAATGCATATCCTCTGGTATTAAACATTTCAACCCTGGGAAAAAGATATTGGCTGTCTACCCTATCTATGCCTCCCATAATCTTATAAACCTCTATCAGGTCTCCCCTCAGCCCTTCCAGAGAAAACAACCCAAGTTTGTCCAAACTCTCCTCATAGCACTTGACCTCTAATTCAGGCAGCAACCTGGTAAACCTCTTCTGCACCCTCTCCAAAGCCTCCATATCCTTCCCGTAATGGGGTGACCAGAATTGAATGCAGTACTCCAGAGGAAGCCTAACTAGAGTTTTATAAAGCTGCAATATAACTTCCCAACTCTTGAACTCAGTTCCTTGATTAATAAAAGCAAGCATACCATATACCTTCTTTACCACCCGATCAACCTGTGTAGCCACTTTCAAGGAGCGATGGACTTGGACCCCAAGATCCCTCTGTACTGTTAAGGGTCTTGCCATTAACAGTGTACTGTCCCTTTACATTTGATCTCCCAAAGTGCAACACCTCACAGCTGGGTTAAACTCCATCTGCCATTTCTCCGCCCATATCTGCAACTGATCTATGTCCCGCTGTATCCTTTGGCAGTCTTCTGCGTTATTCTTAACACCACCCATCTTCGTATAGTCTGTAAACTTACTAACCCACCCATCTGTTTTCATCCAGGTCATTAATATATATCACAAACAGCAGAGGTCCCAGTATGAATCCGTGCAGAACACCACCAGTCACAGGCCTCCAACCAGAATCAGTCCCATCAACCACTACCCTCTGTCTTCTACAGGCAAGCCAATTCTGAATCCAAACAGCCAACTCACCATGGATCCCATGCATCTTAATTTTCTGGATGAGCCTCCCATGGGGGACTTTGTCTTACTGGAATATACCTGTCCTGTACTCTGTGCAGTTGGTCTTTAAACACCCTCCACATGTCAGATGCGGACTTGCCCAGAAACAGCTGTTCCCAATTAACTCTCCCTAATTCCTGCCTAATAGCTTGTAATTTGCCCTGCTCCAATTTAATACTGTCCTGCAAGGTCCATTCTTATCCTTGTCTATGGCTATCAGAAAACTTAAAGAATTGTGGTCACTGTTCCCTGACTGTTCTCCCACTGAAATGGTTAATCATCTGGCCAGGCTCGTTACCCAACACCAGGTCCAGTGCAGCCCCTGCTCTTGTTGAACGATCCACATATTGATTTAAGACACTCTCCTGGATGCACCTAACAAATTCTGCCCCATCTAAACCTCTTGCACTAAAGAGGTCCCAGTCTATATTTGTGAAGTTGAAGTCACCCATGGCAACAACCCTTTTGTTTTTACACCTTTCCCTAATCTGCCTGCATATCTGTTCCTCAGTGTCTTGGTGACTATTGGGAGAGGGGGAGGGTGGGGGAGAGGGGAAGGGGGTGTCTGTAGTATAATCCCATCAGAGTGATTACACCTTTCTTATTTTTGAGTTCTACCCATATAGACTCAGTGGATGAGCCCTCCATTATGTCCCCTCTGAGTGCAGCTGTGATATTGTCCCTGATTAACAGCGCAACTCCCCCCACCCCCCACCTGGTGCTCTGGTTCCCATCCCCCTGCCAAACTAGTTTAAACCCTCCCAAGTAGCTAGCGAACCTCCATGCGAGTCATCTTATGATTTGAATTTTCACTTAATTATTTTACATTTCCTACCTCAAATCTGCTGTCTATTTTTGCTAAATATGAAATTGTTCTACTAGCTCTTTTTGAATGTTTCAACTATCATTAAGAAGATACCAGCTGTCTGTGAATTAATTCCGCCTAATGAAGGATTATTGCTATTTAGTTTATTGCTTCTTTACACCCATAGTTTTGCACAAAGCACATTTCTGGACCTACTTCATCAATTCCCTTCACACTGTAACATTTTTGAACATTATTTCACAGTTATGTACACTTTGTCTTTTACCTATCGGAGTAATATTTTATTAATAATTTCAAAATACTCAAGATTTAGCTCTACGCTTGGCTTATCCCATTTTATATCCTATTTATTTCACCTTGTGGCTTCAGCAATATTTAATAAAAATATGGAAAATAAGTTAATAAGTTTATTAGTTACAAATGAGAAATTTATAAGAATCCTGCTATCTAATCCTTTGTCACCAAATAGCAGTTTAGATCTTGAGTGACCATTGGTGTAGACTGTACTTACATACACATACAAAAATCAAATTGTATCTTATGATATATGTGACATACCACTGCAGGTTAATGTCATTCATAATGTCTATGTACAAGAAAATGTTTTCAGTTGTTTGCAAACACCTTTTTACCTATATATGTAGAACTGCAGAATTTACCAAGGGAATTATTTGCATTGGATCCCATGAGTCTTGGGAAAACAAGTGAAGCAATCTACAGGTGCAGAAAGTGTAGGTGAGCAGAATTTCTTTTCCTGGATAATAGTTATACAGCATTGCATGATCTTAGGCCATAAACACCTTGAGTGAGCATCTTCCAACATTCTTTGGACTCCTGACTGATGTGTGCCCATATGCCATATTACACTGGATAACAGAAATCTGTCAATCTCACATTTTAAGTTATCATTCAACCTAATGTCAGCATTCATTTGTGGAAGTGGTTCCAAAGTTCTACCACCATTGGCATGTAGAAATGTTTCCTGACCTTCTCCCCTGAAATGCTGCATTAATATTAATTTAACATTTATCATTCTGGTAAATCTTCACTGCAGTCTCTCCAAGCCCATTACAACCTTACTAAGGTGCAGTGACCAGAACTCCAGCTGTGGTCTAACCAATCGTTTTTACAGCTGCAGCATGACTGCTTGTAACCTGAGACTTGATTTTTTTTTGTATCTGACATTTTTATGGATCTCTAAGACTTGGACTTCCATGTAGCATTTCATTATTTAGATTACACTGTACTCTGTCCTTTAGAGTCTTGCACTTGCCTATATTGAAGTCCAGTTGGCATAGTTTTGCCAATTTATGTGGTCTTTTCATATGTATTTATACGAATTACATAATAATTACTGTCAGCAAATATCCATAATGATCAACTGAGTTAGGCCAGTCTTTATGTTCTATATGACCCTCTCTCGTTCTTTTTCATCTAATCCTATCAGTACAAATACCGTTTTGATGGAGATGTACTAAAGCTACAAACTTAACAGTTCACACTCTCCTTTGAAATTTTCATTTGTATAACTGCCTTATAATTGGTCCAATTTTCAGTGCCAAATATGTAGATGATCGTAGTAAAGTTTCTCCTTTTAAAATATAATTTTAGGCGTTGTTTATTTCGTGGCTCAAGTAATTTGACTCATGTACCTGGAACTGGACCAGCAGCCTTCGCTCATAAGAGGTTGACTCAAACCCGAGGAGGGGATCACACTAGATGTACATCATATTTCATTGAACCAGTGCAATGGATGGAGCCTTCACTACTTGGTGTTTTGGATGGACAGGTAAAACAGTATAGATGGATTTCTGTCTCTGATGGCTTTAAATCCAGGTGAGATTGACACTTGGTTTATATTATAGATTTCCTAAATCTCAAGGTGTTGGCAATTAAAAGAAAAATGCCACTCTGTTTATTTCCTGTATAACATTCAATATAATTTAGGTCAATGCACTTGCAGTATAGTTTTTATTCTACATCTCAAATTAAAGTGCATCCAATATTTTTTCATTAATATAACCAGGTTGCATTGATCAACTAGATTCAATGTGAGTTTTGATACAAGAAATTAAAATCAAAGTGGATAAATGAAAAATATACCTCTGTGAAATATCAAAATTTAACAATTTAAAAAATATTTTTCAGCATGTAGGCCAGGTAAATGTAGATAAGTAAAAATTAATGATGTGGTCACTTGTACTAATTAAGAGATGTAATAGACAAATATGTTTGCTAACTGCGTTGTTGTGGATATTAAGATTATTTAAAATAATCTGGTACCAGGAATCAGATGACAATATGTATGTTAATGTTTTTATGTCTCAGTATTTATTTATCTGAATTTATTAATAAGAGTTATATCCCCTTCAGCTTTCAGTATGATTATTTGTGAACAGGAAGATAACATATCTATTTTGACCGACCATTGACATCTCATGCTAGCTTCCACCAAAAAGCTTCCACTGTTTTCTGCCTCCACAACAAAATAACTGAATGTCACTCTGGTCACAGGTCAAAGCAGGACCCAAACCCTCTGTAATTCTTGAGTGCTTCTTGACATTTTGTGAACACTTGGCAAAAACAGCAGTAAACATTAAAATGGGAATTAGCTTCAATGACAAAGTGACTGGAACCACGTGAGGAACAAAGGCCAGACAGTTATTTACTGTTGCTGTGTTTCACTGGCACAATATTGCACCTAACCTGTACTTGGTCATCTCACATTAAGTGGTTGGTACTCAAGTAAACAGAATGCTGGATCCCACCTCCCAGCCCCCCCCCCCCCCCCCCCCAACCTTTGGCTATTCACACTATCCAGGCATAACAGCACAAAGATCCGACACAAGGTTGCATCAGCAAGTTTATGGTCAGAGTCTGCAACAACCTAGTTCTCCCATTTAACTCATTAATTTATCATTCCCCACTGGTCATTATAACCTTTTGTTATCCCATTTGGCTGCCCTTGCTATTGTCAGTCACTTTTGCTGACAGAAAGTGGAGAGAGACACGGCCCTCCCCCAGCTCTTTTCTTATTAACCATCCAAGCATGTACCTAGCTAACATGAACGGGTGCTCTTAAACCATTTCCAAACTTGCATTAACCAACACACAATCCACCAGTTCAAGAATCCCTTATCCAAATGTGGGAAAGTTAAGACAGTACTTCATATCATTGACATTTTCCCATTGTTCAACTTTGAGGGAAGGCTGATGGAATTAAACACTTGTCTGGTTTCACTTCACTATTGCTTGGATGAGTAAACACCAACGATTAAAGTTTCAGTGAAATACCATGGGATATTTTCTATTTTAAAAATGCTGTATAAAACCAAGCGGTTGTTGAATATGATTTCTAAATCATATTCAGACCTTGCATTACTCACTGCTGACATCACTCTTCATGGGCACTTCAGTGCACCAGGTTGCCTATTTTGTCCCTTTGCCTTTCACCTATTCTAGAGCTGAGCCTAGTTTTCCCCTCTCAACAGCTGAGTTGCTTGATATGTACTTTTGAGGAGGGTGAGCAATCTTGACACCAGAAGATGCTGTCCTCACTGGCAAAGTTGGAATAATTCTGTTGCTAAATTCTTTTTTCTCTCAGTGTAAAGGTGAAGTGTGTAGAGCAGTGGAGGAGAAGATTGAGAGGGGTTGAAATTTGAAAAGCAGGTCCTTTTAAAAGGATCATTAGAGCATGTAGAAGACTGGAATAAGAAAATAGCTTAAACCATCACCTAAAACAGTTCAAAACAGTTTTGAAAATAAGTGCATCCAATGGAATTTAATAATTATATTACATAGGAATTCTGTACTGATGATGGAAATCCATTCACCCTTTCTACCTAAAGAATAGGAAATAAATGTTGTTCCCTAATGGCTGAATCCTGGCTATGGAGTATTCTGTCTCTCAGTTAAATGGAAGATAAAATTTTCACTAACTATTGTATTAATTTCTTTTTAATTTTTTGTTTTTTTTCAGTTGCTTTGCCCAAAATGCAACTGCAAGTTGGGATCTTTCAACTGGTACGGTGATCAGTGTTCCTGTGGACGTTGGGTGACTCCTGCTTTCCAGATTCACAAGAATCGAGTTGATGAAATGAAACATTTAAATTTCCTAAGTGTAGGAAATGTGAATAGTTGAATAATACACCTATTTGATTGTATCTGCAAAACAGGTTAAGCAGAGAGAAGCTTAATCCTTGTTCCATCTTAATCTAAACTGCATAACCTGATTTGTAAAAGCAAATGCAGCAATAACTTGGATATACAAATACTATCTAAATATCCACTATTCTACTGCAAAACATTTTATTAAATGGACCAAGAACTGTTAAAAATATCCTTGAATTCATCTTGAAATATCCATGGATTCATCTCGCTCTTGACAAATTTCAAATGGACAAGTTTGCATGACCAAAAGTTAAAATTTTCCATCTATCATGATTGCGATGCACAGAACAATAAAAAAAAGGCTTCCAGTATTATGAAGTAAATCAAGCGAGAGCTTCTGAAGCGGTTTTTTTTCAAATCTTGGAAGCTGTTGCTCTGCTGCAAAGCTTCATTTCCATTTAAGGGTGTAAAGTTGATGTTCTTAGCTACTAGCTTACCCACTAATCACTCCAGAATCAGTAGGAGATGATTTTTTTAAAAATATTATTATATTAATTTCACAAGTGCAGCATTTCATTCAGAAGTTAAATTGGAGTTTGGAAGAAATAAAATTTCTTAACTCCATCTTTTTTATCAACATATCCACTAGGTGGCACTCCACTGCACTGAAGTGTCTGCCAGAATTCTATGCTTAACTGCCACCTTCTGACCCAGAGGCAAGACTCAGCTAAGGCCATCACCTGATACCAAATTGCTTTGACGTTTAGTTGGTGAGAGGTACATTTTGGATAAAGAAATTATGTCACAGAATTGAATATGAATTGTGTTAAAGTTTTAATGAGTAGAAAGTTTGGCATTACAGCAGCAGATAATGCACGTTATTGACATTATCTTGCAGTATATGTGCTACTAATGAAACACTATTCATCAGGATCTGTTAATTCAAAGTATAAATAATGACAGTGAAAAGAACCATGTATAAAAATAATTTGTTAAAAGGTAGAGTACATGTTAAAGAATTAACTAAGCCACATCTTTACTTCAGTATTTACATTTGTAACATGCAATAACAAGTGAAGTCTTGTAGACTCTTTTGTTGCTCCAAGACTCTCAAATCCTTTTGAAGCTTTATATTTTATTTTTTCCATTTCCAAATAGTTCATAGAATGTTCTACACCTTATAATGAACACTTGTTTCATTCCAATTTTTTTAGAAACTAGTATATATGAACACAATAAGCTTTGTGAATTGTTTGAATAAAATTCATTCAATACAGCACAAGATCATAGTAAGCAATTTTAACTGACATGTGTTATGAGGAAGACTTCCAAATCATTCCCAAGATGTTAATATTAACAGTGTTCTCAGGTATGTTCCAATATACTTAGCAAAAAGACTAAAAAATACACCAAGCATAATACATGATTCCTTATGCTGATACCAATAAAAGCACAGAATAGAAATATTGTGTTGAATGATTAGGTTGGTATTTAATGATACATTAATAAATAAAGTATTTCAAGATTATTCCAGAGACAGTACATCAGTAAGGAAACTTATCCATCCTTGAATATTGTTGATAGGAGACTCTGACACAAATCATCTAACCTGAATATTTGATTGCAGTTACACACACCGTGATGATGAATTTTGATGATACACAGTAGCAGGAAGGATTTAAAATTACCTTACGAATGTAGAGGGAATGACTGCCATTTGGACTGGAGGACAATAGAGAGCAGTGATGTATTTTAATGATGAATGTGGAAGAGAGGGTTGAGGTCAGAATTTTGAGATTTGAAGTTGGCATGAAATTTGTAAGTGTGGTAAACTGAAGATGATAATAGACTTTCAGACAGGCTACAGGCAAATGGCGAATTAAAGATATGGGAAAATGTAAGTTGGTAAATTTTGATAGGATGAATGCAGAGAAACAATACAAGGTACATGATACAATTTTAAAGGTGGTGCAAGGACAGGGAATTTAGTGGTGATGTTTGAGACTTTATAAAGAGAGAAATAGTGCAAAAGCCTGGAAGTAATGCTTACACAATATAACACAGCTCAGCTCCAGCTGGAGTATTGTGTCTAATTATGGGTATCCAGTTTTACAAAGGCTTTAGAAAAGGTGTCGAAGAGCTTTCATAGAATAGTGTCAGGGCTGAGAAGCTATAGATGCTTGGAAAATCCTCAGCTCAATAAAGGCTAAGGAGACTTGATATCTAAAATCATAAAGGGTTTAGGAAAAATAAATACAGAGGAGTTGTTTCCATTGGTTGGAAGTTCAGTAACCAAGTTGCTTGGCCAAAGAACCACAGATAAAATACAAAATTATTTTTTAAATAATATGAAATTAATAGTTGGAAATAAATTGAGTAGTTTCCCTTAGTTATTTATAAGTACTAATACAAGAAAAAAGTTGCAGGCCTATAGAATCAGTGGTGAAATGAGACTAACTGAATTTTTCTTGGTGATAGGTTTAGAAAACACGTCTACACCAATTCAGGTGCTAAGAGAAGATATGCCAGATTCAAACTTTGTACAAAAAGGATAGAAAAGGTTTGGCGATGTAGCTAATGGGTGACCTGTCTGAGGTGGGCTTTCCCATTAGTATAGAAACTTTAGAGGAGCATTTAAAATCTTATTTTGCTGTTTTTAATAACAAAACTGATATTTAAATCCTTTTAAAGGATTTTACCACAACCAAGGTTTTAAATGCTATTTGTTGCTATTAAATGCTATTTAATGCTAAATGGTGGTTTTAAAAAGGATACTGCCACTGGCCCAATCAGTGTGTCTCTGAGCAAGGTTTGCAAAATAGACATCAATATGTTAACCCATAATGTGTTCCTTTGGTTAAATGTAGCATAATTCTATCCAATATTAAGAACAGCCGCATGGTCCTCATTCCAAAGTTAAGACAATGCAAATTAAAAAAAGTTTGATCGTTGGCGACTCATCACTGTTGGACCTATATTGTTGAGGGTGTTCATCAAAATTTTGGTAAACAATTGTCTGAGGCAATTGCCCCTCAATGTATGGCAAAAAGGATTTGTAATCAAAATAATGCCATTTTAAATAACTTAGTGATGGGAGCCAATAGGAATCGTAAGGATTTAGCAATTGCTTTTATTGATACGGCCAAGGTCTTTGACTCCCATCAGCCATAAGCTGATTTTCAAGGCTTGAGCAGGATGGGAGTTGATGCCTGTTTTGTCAATCTCATTTCAGACCTATATACAAAGCTGTTTAGTTTTATTGAGAATGGCAGGGCCAAGACCAGACCCATCCCTATCATGAGAGGGCTTAACCAAGTTGATCCACTTTCCCCCATATTATTCAGTATTGTGATGTACATTCTATTATGCTCTTTGGATTGGGATGGGTGCAGCTTTTATTTGGAAACAAACATTTTGTACTACCTTCGCCTTTGCTGATTATATGGTCCTTGTGAGTGGTTCTCACAAGGGCATGTCAAAGAATTTTAAGGTCATAGATTTATACAGCACAGAAACAGGCCCTTTGGCCTAACTCATCAATGCCAACCAAGTTGCCTAACTGAGTTAGTCCCATTTGTCTGCACTTGGCCCATATCCCTTTAAACCTTTCCTGTCCATGTACCTGTCCAAATATTTTTAAAATGTTATAGTTGTACCCGGCCCTACCACATGCACTGGCAGCTCGTTCCATATACTTGCCACCCAATGTGTGTAAAAATTTTCCCCTCCTGTCCCTTTTAAATCACTTCAAACCTATGCCCTCTAGTTTTGGACTCTCCTACCCAGGGATAAAGACTTTGGCTGTTCATCTTATCTATGCCCCTCAGGATTTTATACACCACTATAAAGTCACCCCTTAGCCTCCTTCACTCCAAGGAAAAAAGTCCCAGCCCATCCAGCTTCTCCCTATAACTCAAGCCCTCCAGTCTCAGAAACATCATAATGACATCCTTAAGCATTTAAGTAAACCCTAGAAAGATTTTGTAAAAAGATATGCTTTTTATCAGTAAAATGGCAGGTTTTTATATTTCTTCTAAGAACAAGAATTTCATTTTTGATACTGTGGCTTTTTAATGGAAAAGAATTAGATTTTATTGGTCCATGTAATTTTGAGAAATATCTTGGTACCAGGTATTATCCGTGGATCAGCTGTTCATAGATGGGTGGGTGAATAAACTGGAGCAATGGAGTAGTGATCCCTCCAGAGCTAGGCTTAAACCTACCCAAGAATTGGAGATTTTTTAAAACCTATTTTTATTACTCCCTTGTTTTAAATGAGGCTTTGCAAAATGTTTTAATCAAACTTGATGAAGATATTAGGAAGCATATCAACAAAGACTTACATAACTGTATTAATAAATGGGCTTGGGATCCCCAAACTTGAGGTGCAAATTCCACAATTATTAAGTATAGCCATTTTAAAATACCTAAAGACAGTTTACTAGGTTTGTCCTTTAAGTTCACCAGGATCCACTTAGACCAAGAAATGGATACATACAGTAATATGAAGTGTTTAAAGGCTAGGACTTAAATTGGCTTTGTAGTACAGGGTGAATCCACTGTCAAAGATATTAGAGTCGCCTCAGGTAATTGATGTGATGTAGAGTTTGAAGCATGGTCTAGAATGTCATACCAAGGGGCCGGGCTTTCATACGACAAGAATGAACCCCATTCCACAGCTGACTCAGAGGATTTATTCTGCATTTTATTGCATTATTTTTACTATTTTTCTACACCCAGTATGAGCAGATCCTGTGTAAGATGCAGGTCAGCGATAGAGACTTGGGCCAAATTTCAGGGAGATGCTTATCAGTAAAACAGTCTTCAGTTTAATCAACATAACCAGGTTTTAGAACTTTTCCATAGAAGAGCCTCCCAAGCCAATTTTATAGTTGTCAAGGAACCGTGGTTTTTTGACAACTCTGGGAAGGTTTGGTTTCCAGATGCCATTTTTGTTCCGCATGACAGAGCAGCCATCATCGACGTATCCATTCAATATGAGGATAATGCTGCTCATTGAATGCTGCAGATTTGGAGAAGGCTAACAAATGTTGCTACCTAGAAGCTGTCATCAAGGACAAATTTGCCATGGTAAACTTTTCTGATTTTATCACCAGCGTGAGAGGGT
Source organism: Pristis pectinata (assembly GCF_009764475.1). Classification (NCBI taxonomy): domain Eukaryota; kingdom Metazoa; phylum Chordata; class Chondrichthyes; order Rhinopristiformes; family Pristidae; genus Pristis; species Pristis pectinata. Next base: position 46,712,273 of record NC_067407.1, read on the forward strand.
CATGGTTCCCAGAAAATGACCACGTAATGACTTTCTGGGTGTTGAAAAATTCAAATCGTTTGTTGCCCAAGTTACCAACACCGTGCTTTTAGGAATTGTTAACATTTTTAGAATTTTTATGGATTCTTAAATCAGTTATAGTTTTCTGGTGGTAGTTCTGTTTATTATGTCGCAATTGTGGTTTTACCCTTATTATGTTTTAACTATTTTAATAAATTTTTGTTTTTTAATGCTTCAACACATCAAATGTTACCACCATTATAATTAAATGAGCAATATAACCCCTGGTTCTTTGTTGGTGACTTTCCATTTTGGTGTCCGCTCTTTTTATTTTGATTTGTTCTCAAAATAATTCACTTTCCCAGCATTAACAACTAGCTGATGGTGGCTTAACATTGCGTATATGAGTTATATTAAAACTTGAACTAAGTTACAGTTTACTATTACTAGCTGGCACAAACTCAATAGCCTCAATTTTGTGTTGGTTGCCAGAAAAGCCAATATAATTGCAGCATTTTGCTGTTCTTACATATGCTGTCTTTATATGAATCATACTTATTATTATTGAATGTGAACAAGATTTTAATGCTAGAGGTGTAACTTACTAAACATGCTGTCCCTGGAATACTGGGTGCTCTCTCAATATATTCATGTATTAATATGCTAAAATGCAACAATATATTTTGTTGCACGGGGCAGCACAGTAGCGTAGCGGTTAGCACGACACTATTACAGCGCCAGCGATCGGGGTTCGATTCCCGTCGCTGTGTGTAAGGAGTTTGTATGTCCTCCCGTGTCTGCATGGGTTTCCTCCGGGTGCTCTGGTTTCCTCCCACATTCTAAAGATGTATGGGTAGGTTAATTGGGGTTTAAAAATGGGCGGCGCGGATTCATTGGGCCAAAAGGGCCTGTTACCACGCTGTAAATAAAATGTTAAAAAAACTTAATATTTGTAACCCCTAATCAAGAAAGTACCCTTTGTTGTTCTTGAGCCAAACTGAAGAATGAAGAGTTGGGTTCTATTAAAACACTTGCCTCATAAAAAGAGTGAAATATTCATAAACCCCACAATTATTCCTTTGCGAGCCTCTAATTAAAGCAAAATTTAAATGTTACAATTTTAAAAAGGGACAGTTAGCTTTCGATAAATGCTATTATTGAGAAGTACTTGGTTGCTTCCTTCTTCCATTTTATGCTTTTTAAAATTTTCGGTTTTATCAAGGCACATTGGCAGTAGGCATGAAGGTTCTGAAGCAATCTCATAAAACCATTGCTGAAGATTTCTACAATCACATTAGAATTACAGTTAATCAGGGATTGGATTTATTAGTTTGTTTTCAGGGTCTCTGTATGGTTGGTACTGGTCTTCAAAAAAACTGTCTTGGACTTTCAGGCTTAAATCACTGTCAATTTTTTGTATCATGTTTGAGTTTATTTTCATATGGTTTCAATGTGATGTGAAGTGTCACAAAACACACTTTGCATCTCATCAGTTTAAGTAAAGTCATTGATGCTTCTAGCTTTTCATTATACACACACACACACAAGGGTAATTCAGCACTAGCTACAATCCAAAGCATCACACAATTAAACTGCAGTTGTTTCCAAATTGTCTTCATTTCTGTAAATAAAAGTGAAATATTTGATGTTGAGCATATGCTTATAATGAATATGCAAGAGTTGATATACATCTAAAGGATCTGCACATAACACTGTATCTGTGCCTTAAAATTACTTATATCTATATTACGTGTTATCTTGTATTTTCTGGTCAATGGCACAGCAATAACACATGTTTCTGACCACAATAAAAGTTGCCCTCAAAGGCCTGAAGGTCCCTGTGAAATAAATATTCCCTATTCCAAAGCTGATTGTTGATAGGGGTCAGTTCAACAACATCTAGCAAAAGTGATGTCACCAAGCAGACTGAATAGCAAATCTCAGCTCAGAATTATAGATAACAAACCAGGATGCAAAAAGTATGATTCTAAGTATAGCATCTTATAGAATCACAAAATGGGCCATTCAATCCTTCAACTCCATGCAATTCTGCTCATCCCACATCTACCTTGTAGCCCTGTAAATTATTTCAGATACATCCCTTTTGAACATTATGATGGAATTTGCCTTCACCACTATCTGTGTTGCAGACCCTAACCACTCACTCCATAAAAAAAACTTTTCTTAAGGTTATTTTTGGTTCTTTTTCCAATCGTCCCCATTCTATGTTCCTTGGTTTTTGAGCTTTCTGCCAATAGGCACATTTTCTCTAATTTCTGTCTATACCCCCATTAGATCCCCATAACCTCCTCTGTTCCAAAGAGCAAATCCCAAGCTTCTCTAGTTTAGCAAAATAACTGAAGTCTCTCATCCCTGGAATCTCTTATATACTCTCTCTAATCCACCCTCTCTAAAGCCTTCATATCATCCCTAAAGTTTAGGGTCCCAAACTGGACACAATACTCCAGTTGTAACCAAACAAGTGTTTTATTAAAGTTTGTCACAACTTCCTTGTTCTTGTATTTTATGGTTCTTTTTATAAAGCCCAGGATTCCATATGCATTTTAACTACTTTCGCAAACTGTCATGAAACTTTCAAAAAAGCTATTCACATATGCTGGGTCAGAGAATGAGTATTTTGTAGTGAGTAATGTAGGCATTCTGGATGAGATGCATCAGCTGCAATTCTTGCTAATGAAGCAAAGACCTTTTCATGTAGAGAAAAAAAACCTTTGCAGCAGCCTAGAGGATGGATGATGGCTAATCAGCTGTGGCAAAGATGAAAGAGCTGCCACCAAACCACAGCTGGTTAGCCATCATCCATCCTCTAGGCTGCGGCAAAGTTTTTTTTCTCTACATGAAAAGGTCTTTGCTTCATTAGCAAGAATTGCAGCTGATGCATCTCATCCAGAATGCCTACATTAGGTCAAGTCCCATTATAGATGTGAGCACAAAATCTCAGGAGACTTTCAAATGTAGTACTGAGTGAGACTATCTTCTGGTTGAGATGTTATCCAAAATCATATCTATCCTCTCGTAGAGATAAAAGATTTAATTATATTTTGAAGAATAACTTGGAGATTCTCCCCAAATCCTGACTGGTATTTACCCTCAAATGATCAAATTGGCTGCCTACAACAGTTTGCTGCATGTTAAAAGTATTTAATGTGCTGTAAAACATTTTTGGATGTTCCATGGCTATGAAATGTTAGTTTATCTTTCACAAGAGAATTCAACATTATTTTCTCCACTTTCCTTCCAATCACTGAATAAATGTAAATTGTAAAAGATAACTTTACCAGAGTGCTACTGAGGAAGGTGCCATGACCACCTTGTCCTCTGGAAGAACATATGGAGTTGGCTGCCCACATCGTCCTGCTACTAATGGCTGAAAAATCATAGGCAGCACATGTCCTAATTTCTAAAATACCAGTGGACAAAGTATTTGCCAGTAACACAGGCTCCTAAAATATATCACCTTGGTATTGAAAACAAAAGGTTACCTTGCAAGTGGAGTCTTTTCTTGTTTTGCTGTAAAAGAAAATGAATGTCACTATCGATACATTTACTCTTTAATTGCTTACATAATTACCTTTTGTCCTCACTTTCACTCACCCCATCCTGTGTCACATTCCATTCTGCCGTCAAGATTGCAACTAAGCCAGCTGATTGCAGACTTCTCTCACTACTACTCAAGGGGGCCAATAAGCTATGCACAATAGTAGTGCAGAATAGTTTTTCTTCCTCACTCTTAGGTTTGTACCCTAAGGCAGATTATTCTAGGTCTGTAGCCAGACACAATGGTTCCAATTAGCCAATCAGAAAGCTGGATACATTTGACAACAAGCCTACAAAGGATCCAACTCATTTTCCTTCAATTGAAATGGATGAAAAGCCAAGTATTTTCTTTATATCATACGCTCACGATCTTCAAATACTCCTAAGTACATTGCCACAAGCCCATGAAAATCTCTAGTCGAAGAAAATCTCTCCAGTCTTTGCAGCCATTATTGAAGACATGAAGTCACCTTTAGGAAAATGAGGCTTGCAATTAGGGAGTGCTCTCAAGGACTATCCACCATCAGCATCAAAATGCATTAACTAGTTACTTAACCCATTCTGATGATTTCTATTTCTTTTTCTCACTTATGAAAAGGGCCAAGTTGCTTCCTCACAAAGATGCCATATTGCCCCTCACATGTACTGTGCCATTTAGTAACTCCATGGCTGATCCCTTCTTGGCTCAACTCCACCTTTCTGTTTGGCCTCCATAAGTAACAGAGAAAACAATAGGCAAGTAATATTTACAGAAAAAAATCTCTGAAATATTGTTTAAACCCTTACCTTTTCTATAACGACGTATAATACCCCAAACTATGAATGACAGAAGCAGCAGTGTAAATGCTGTTCCCACGGTTGCTGCTGTGGATTTATGTGGTTCCCACATTTTGTCAAAAGGATAAACTGTGCCAAAACAAAGTGTTAAAACTAGAGAATGAATTAAAATGTAAGAAAATACAGCATCATGTAAAGCAATATGTCAAGCCCATTTCACTGGACTGAAAGAATGAAGTACTTGCTATAAGTTAATAATTAATAATGTTACTACTACTGAGATTTGTCCACAGGATTTAAGCTTCTTCATCTTGGACTCCTTGAGACAGTGAAATGTATGGCAAAAGGACTGATGTTATGTTGTATGCTTGCACTGGACAAGATTGACAAGATTCTCTGCCAGCCAAGGGACTCCAGCTTGATTCCACCAATGAGTCTAATAGTTGAAGTCATTATCATGGTTCTGGTCAGAAAGTTCTAACATGACTCTCCTGACTACCTTTGAATTCTCCTTGTAATTTGCTCCCTTACATAGAGGTAAATTGGCTTGTATCACTTGTCAGGTAAATACTCTGTATTCAAAGACTATAAAAATATCCATGACTTTGAAACCAAGTATCACAGTAATCATGTTTGGATGTCACGTCCCTATTTTAGTAGTGCCTTTGTAATGTACTGTGAGTTCAAATTATCTACTTTCTAAATTACCAGCTGAGTTCCAGACTCCCCTCCTGAACTGCTTTTGAAAATTTGGTAGATTTTTAATGCTGTAGAGCTAGCAGCTCAGTCTAATGTCAATCCCTTTGGTTCATCTCAAGGATTGATTCTCATAATTCCTTACGTGATCTTGGATCATTTCCTACAGTGCTAGTATTGAGTACTCTCGGGCGAAGTGCTCCCATCTTACATCGGAAAAATGTCACCAACTGTGGCACTCTAGTATTTTACCATTTACCACAATGATGTAACTATCAAGTGGGTTCTGCAGAGGGAGACCAACCCATGCAATCAAATTATTTTCCATTCCATCAATCTGTGGAAAAAGTATTTACTATTTCACATTTTATTACAGAAATGTACATTTTGAAACGTAATCCAAAAGCAAAATTCTGATGACGCAGACAATCTGAAATAAAAACAGAAAATGCTTGAAATACTCAGCAAGTGAGGCAGAACCTGTGGAGAAAGAAAACCTAAGTTAATACTTTAGGTCAGTGACCTTTCATTAGTCTATCTGAGTTTTTCTGCCACTTTGTTTTTATCTTAGAACATATTGTACACTTAAAGATGTGTATGTGACTAAATTAACATCGTGGATAATCTTTGCCTTCAATTCTAGATATTATTCTAATTTTGAGTACCTTCAGTGGTGGGGGACTGTGTTGTCCAATTTCCCAAAGCTCCAGTCTCCTGTGTGCCTGACCCATGAAGCTCAGACCTTGCACTCCCACAAAATCTACATGTTGAGCTATAATTGAGTTGTCCAGTGGAATGTGTACAATTCTTGATTCCTCGTCCAAGAAACTCCAGATTTTCACACTGTATAGCTGAAGAATACATTTCAATTGAGCAGACATTTAATCAAACTAACAAGCTTGAACAATTTTCCATACACTTTTTAAAACAAAAATTATCTTCTACTGCTGTAATTAATTGTACCTTCACAGGTGGGTTTCTGCCCGTTCCATTGTCCAGATGTTCCACACTGAATTCTGTCTGATCCACGAAGCTCAAATCCCTTATCGCAGCTGAAGGTACACGCCGACTTGTAACTAAAATCTCTGAAGGGGTGAGAGCAGTTCATAAATCCTTTCTCAGGAATCTCCAGATTTCCACATTTTACAGCTGAAACATAAACATTAAGAAATCTGACCCAAAATTCAGTAAGTAATGTGTTACTCCCTGACACAATTGTCTAGATTTCTGATTGTGGATCTTACTCGACCTTTTACCTTCACAGCTGGGTGCCTCTGCTGTCCATCGTCCTGCCGCCGTGCACTGGAGACTCTGCGACCCTTGCAGTGTGAACCCTGCTGCGCAGTGGAAGTCACACATGGAGTTGAAGCTGAAGTTTCCAATAGGATGGCTGCACAGCATTTTTGCTTGGACAGGAGCACGTAAGATGGCACATTGTTTAACTGGCCAAGAAATGTAGAAATAATTCATCAATAATGTAATTAAATAACAAGATTAGTTGCCAATGATAAAAGAGTTGCTGTAATCTTGCATCCAGGTATTGAGAAGACTAATGTATATACTTTACCAACTGGTGTTGTTCAAGGGCAGATAAACAATTTCTCTCCAAACAAACATAAACTTCAAATCTACAATGATGACCAGAACACCTTCCTTACCAAGCTTTGAAATATTTAGAGAGCTCTGTTCACTGTTACAGAATTAAACTGACCATTCACAATCTGAACGTGCCGTTTCATCTTTAGTTTATTTTCCAATTGTCTGTCCTCTCCAACACAAAAAACTGCCTAATTCCAACTTCCTGAGAGTTACCACCCTCCTGATCCGACCGGGCAATGACCTCCTTAGAAATGCTGTTGTCACATTCAAACTAGGTTTATGCGAATGCTCTTCCAATCATTTTCCCGTGCTCTGCTTTTCATAAATTTCAGCTGCCAACTTTTTGCTCATCACCCTGACCTTCCTGACCTGCAGTAATCTCTAGCATCGAATTTAGTCTTCTTATCGTTGTTTGAGTCCCTGACTGCAACCTTCCCAATTTCTAATCTCTACTAGATTAATAATCTTCCTCCGATCCCATTATCTGTTTGACATCAATCTGCACACCCTGCTGTCCGTTCACCAGCAGCTGCAATTTGAGAGGGGCCCGGGTCCCGCTGTCTGAATTCTTCGTTCAGCTGAGAGGTGCCTTGGGATGTTGAAAGCAGAGTCTGGAGCGCCAAGTGCCGACTCTGTGATTTAACAATGTCCTCCCAGTTCAACACTCACCAAATTCACACTCTGGACCATAGAACCCTTCATCACATCGACATTTGTAGCCTCCGACGGTTTCCATACATTCTCCTCGATTATTGCATGAGTTAGGCTTGCATGAAGCTATCGAAGAAAGCAACACGATCTCAGAGAAGTATGTTTACCAACCATTTAGAACACAGAACAGTGCGGCACACAACAGGCCCTTCGGGACTCGATGGGCTGAAGGGCCTGTTTCCATGCTTTATGACGATATTCAAAAGAACATGGATCCCCTGGGCACAGACATCAGGAAAATCAGAGTGGAGAGGAGCAATTTACTGCCATTGATCTTCCATAGGTCAGCGTCTGTGTGGGGTCCGTGTTGCATCAGCCAGCCACGCCCGCCCTCTAGCCCTCCAGCCCAGCACCTTCGTGCTCCACGCTTGGCGGGTGGGGGCGGCGGCGCGGGAGATCTCAGCCGCCCGCGCCCGACCTCAACGGACAACGCGCGGGCGCCGAGGTGAGAGCGAGCTGACCCGCTCGGCCCGGCGGACAATACCAGCGTCGCTCCGCCAGCCCGTCGTGAGTACTCCGGCCCATCGCCCCAAAAATTAATTTTGAAAAAGAGAAGGATTTAGTCAAGAGTCTTGAGCCAACAACAGCCTTTAATTTAATTTGCAGACGATGTGCTGCAAAGATGTATACATTTATTTCATTTTGTTATTACCTCGATTTTAGTGACGTGGTATAAACCTACAGAGTTCACTTCATGATGAGAAAATGAGTGGTCATGGATTGTTATGAATTTGCTCAGCTACTTGAATAAAAGAACTAACTAATTTAAGCCAAATGTATTTAATACTCGCATTAAAACTGCATACAAGAAATGTTTCTTTCAAAGGTTCATAGTACTTGATGTCCAACTGGAGGATAACGATGCCATTTATTTGCCATGATTCATAGAACAGTCTGTTTTATTTTGACACGAGTGTGTTGGGTTATGATATGCTTGAAATAGGGTAATTGAGGCAAGGAGGGACAAAACCCAAGAATGAGACCAACCAAGTCTCCAGCATTGATTTAAGGGGAAATTGAGGGCTCTGCTCCTCTCCACTCTGATTTTCCTGATGTCTGTGCCCAGGGGATCCATGTTCTTTTGAATCATCGTCATAAAGCATGGAAACAGGCCCTTCAGCCCATCGAGTCAATGCCACCATCAAGCAACCATCTACAGGAACCCCAGTTTTATTCTCCCCACTTTCCCATTAACTCCATTTTGATTCTATCACCCATCTACACAGTTGGGGCAATTTACAATGGCCAATAACTTACCAGCCCACAAGTCTTTGGGATGTGGGAGGAAACCAGAGAACCCAAAGGAAATCTACACATTCACACATCGCATCAGGGGTTGGGATTGAACCCAGGTTGCTGGAGCTGTGAGGCAACAGCTTTGCTAGCTGCAGTACTGGGCTGCAGCTGGTTGGCAGTATTAGATCAACTGCAAAGGTCTGCAGCTCATCTCTGAGTTCTCATAACACCAACATGATCTTTGTTTATTCTACTTGGGAATTCATGTGGTGTGCTAGGTACAATGTGGTGACTGATTGAAAAGATTTATCACAGAGAGCTAACAGTTCAGCCAAAATTTGCTCAGATCTGCTAAACCTGCTGTCTCTTCTAAATGTTTTTTTTCCCAACTGTGTTCGAACATTCATTGCCTCAGAGTCCAATCATGGAGCAGGAACTCCCAGCCCTTGAGGCTGTGGCATGTTAGATCAGGGTAGACAGGGGCAGCCAGTCCATTCAGTTCAGCGCATAGGAGGATTGGTAACACATTTTAAAATTAATTTAGCTCAGTTAATTAGTTTTAAAGATTTTTATATTTTTAATTCATTGTTTTTTAATATGTTTTCAATTTTTCTGTTTGGAACACAACTCTGACAGCCAGCAAATCTTGGAGTAGGTCTTAGCTGGCTGTTAAAGGTTTTATTTTCAGTCATTTCATGGACAAGGCTTGTTCTGGCCTGCCCACATATAGCATCTTGCAAGGTCCTCTACCTCCCAGGATCTTGCTAGGGCAGAGTTTGTGAAAATGGTAAACTGATACTTAGCATGCAGGTTAGCAGCAACTAGGTGGCTGCCCACTAGCTGCATTTTCTGGGCCCAAAACAATTCTGACTGCAGAGAAGGGCTCCCTCAGAAATAGATCACTTTGGCAAGTTTATTTAACTGCCACAGGCTTTTCACTTCCTGCCAGGTGCAACAAAGACTTAAATTGGGATTTATTACCTCATTTTATAAATAAGTCCCTTGCACATTTTTGACTGAGAGTACTGTGGTGGCACTCACCACTGACCTTAAGAATGTTTCTGACAAAGATTTAGCAGACATTGATTTCTCCTATTCCAATGTGATGTGTAGTGTATGATTGCTTGTATAGAAAAGCTTATTACTAACAGTGACCTTCATCAAGCAGCTGAAAGAATTATGAGAGCAAATCAGAAAGCAAAATGGTTGAAAATAATTAATTATTTACCTATTTTACTGAAATTGAATTGAAAATCAGGTTGCAGACAAAAAGTTGTGTTAAATGAATTTTAGAAGGTGATTACTTTAAACACCTGAGGAATTTTTATTATGAATTTAGAGATTGGCTCTGCACCATGCTTATTTTATTATAATAAGTCTTCATAACCAAGTTACCAGTAGGCACTAGCTTAAAATTTCAACTTGCTCCACAGAGTCAGAGAGAAAAAAATATATATATTTATAGATGTGGTGTCTCAGCACTTCAAATAATTTATTTGGTTCATTCAGAGATTTAGAGAATATTTAATTATTTCCAGAATTCTGGTTAAAAATGTTAATCTCCCAATAATATGATGCATATTATAATACAAGGAGGTGTAGACTTGATTTTTAGGTAAATTCTCTAGTATGTAAAATGGACTGCTGGTTTGCTGTCATTTATTTTTCATGATAGCAAATGTCCAGATCAGTGCCCAGGGAGATGAGGAAAGAGAAAAGATCATCTTTACTATTCCAGGACTTTTCACAGAGCATTTCAGTTGTGAGGTTAATTAGAACTTGGAGTTGTACAGATGTGAAATGCTTGAGGATCACTCATCACATTCACCAAACTCTGATAAAATTTTCATCTTACCTAAATAGCAAATTGCCACTTTATTTTTGTTGCAGCTATGATTGTTCCATTTTCCTGCTTCTCTCTCTCTCTCTTTATATAGATTTCCACACAATCCTCTCCCCCAGGAGTTGGTTCACCATGAGCCCAGTTTTCTGCTTCCTTATCCAGCGACTTATTTGTTGCAACCCAGGTCCAAACACCACCAATCTTCCTTATTCCAAGCCAGTAGTAAGTTGGATTTCTTGGTAAAACCTGATTTAGATAATTAGTTTCCTCTTGGTTCTGAATTGCAAGCAGGTCAGTGAAGGACTTTTGACAGTATTCCCTGGCATCTGGCCATGTCATATTTGTAGCTGAGTAGTTATAATTCCAAGTGTGGGCTCCTTCCCAAATTAGCAGCTCTGTGAAGAAAATTATAGTTCCATGTGATACCTCAACTAGTTTGTTAATGAACAAAGTGTAATTGACTTGATACTCCCCATTAAACTTGGGTTAGCACAACCTAGCTGGTAGAGCCGCTGTCTCGCAGCTCCAGTGACTCAGGTTCAATCCTGATCTCTGATGCTGTCTGTATAGAACTTGCATCTTCTCCCTACAATTCTATGATTTCTTCCAGGTGATCCAGTTTCCTTCCACATCCCAAAGGTGTGCGGGTTAGTGACTGCCCCTACCATGTAAGGGAGTGATAGAATCTGGAGGGAGTTGATGGGGATGTGGGGAGAGTAAAATGAGATTAGTGTAATTGGGTGTTTGATGGTCAGCAAGGACTCTGTGGGCTGAAGAGCCTCAATCTGTGCTGTATGAATCTATGATTCAAGCAGAATGCCATGAAGTTGAATCTAGATCTTGACTGCACTGAGATTCACAACAGCAGCATTAAAGTCTACCAGAAGAACATAAGAATTAGAAGAGCAGTTCCTTTGGTCCCTCAAGCTTGCTCTGCCATTTTCAACAAAATTGTGGGTGAACTTCAACCTCAACACAATTTTCCTGTCCAAACCCATTATCCCTTGATTCCTTAAGGTCCAGTAACCTAGGAGTGTAGTCAATGACAGACCGTCCACTGCCTCTGAGAGAGAAAATTCCGAAGATTCACCATCCTTTGACTGAAAAAATTTCTTCTCATTTTGGTCCTAAATGGCCTTCTCCTTTGAGACAATAACCAGTAGTTCTGACTCCTTAGCCAAGGGGAGCAGTCTCTTCCTCTCAGTCAACTAAGAATTTTGTAAGCTTCAACCATGTCACCTCCCTTTCTTCTAAATTCTACATGATACAACCCTAGCCTTCTCTTGTAGTCTTCATATGTGAAACCCATCATCTCAAGAACCAGTCTAATGTTTTGTTGCTGCACTCCGGTATACCAAGTATATCCTTCTATATTCCCCAGGTAATGGGACCAAAATTGAACCCAGCACTCACCAAGGCCCTGCATAATTATGGGGACTCTCCTGAGGAAGAAATGCGCAGATGGGAAAGCCGAGTCTGGCTGAGCCAATCCACCTGCGATTTGGTGACGAGTCATTGTGGTCTGTCATGGTGGAAGACTACAGCTCATGTGTTCTGTCCTACCCAGTATAAACAAAGGAGACTTGTGGAGGAATCTGATCTTAAAAAGGTGATCTATTAATAAATGTGATTAATGGGGATTAATCAGCTAAAAAGGTTTTGAATTCAGGTTAGAAATCAAAATCAACAACCTGATGATAATACAGACTAGCTACACAGATAAGGAAATGGTGGGCCTGATTTTCCAATTGATGTGATTTTAGAATCAGTAAAATTGCATATCCCTGATAGTGTACTAAAATGCAATTGATTGGAAAGTCTAAGCGAGGTAGTCCAAGGTACACAGACTTGCACTACATTGAAGTACGATACATTGCCCATAACGCCACGAAGGAACTGAAATGCAAAGCTGCTTCCCTGAACACCTGCTAGCTTGGAAAAACAGAAGCATGGAATAATGCAAGAGTCTCATGTACTCAGATGTTTCCCCATAAGTAGATTTCACAGAACTCGGGAACAGATCCCTACCTTAATAGAGTTACTGCAAAGTCAATCACAGTCAACTTAACATGAACACTCATTCTATCAGCAGGATGACCAAGCAACTCAATAAAGACTTTTGCAATCTCACTTCCTTGACCCACCATTCCTCAAATCATTAAGGGAAGATTTTGTAAACTGATACTGAAACCAGCTTTATTTTTTGCTATTAATCCCTCTTGGTTAATAGAGCTTGCTTATAGAGCTGAGCCACGAGGTAATGTTGCAGCTCTGTAAAACTCTGGTTAGACTGCACTTGAAGTATTGTGTTCAGTTCTGGTTGCCTCATTATAGGAAGAATGTGGAAGCTTTAGAGAGGGTGCAGAGGAGATTTACCAGGATGTTGCCTGGATTAGAGAACATGTCTTTTGAGGAAAGGTCGAGGGAGCTTGGGCTTTTCTGTTTGGAGCGACGCAGGATGAGAGGCAATTTGATGGAAGCGTACAAGGTTATGAGGGGCATAGATAGAGTGGACAGCCAGCACCTTTCCCCCAGGGCGCAATGGCCAATACCAGACAACATCAGTTTAAGGTCAGAGGAGGAAAGTTCGGGGGAGATATCAGAGGTGGGTTTTTTACACACAGAGTAGTAGGTGCCTGCAACGCCCTCCCGGAGGTGGTGGTAAAGGCTGATACGATAGAGTCATTTAAAAGACTCTTAGATAGGCACATGGATGTAAGAAAAATGGAGGGTTGTGGGCTGTGTTGGAGGAAAGGGTTAGATTGATCATGGAGTAGGTTTATATTGGTCGGCACAACATTGTGGGCCGGAGGGGCCGTACTGTGCTGGACTGTTCCATGTTAACTACTACAAATGTTTTTGGTTTGGGAAATAATTAGAGGTGATTTTTGTTTTGGAGGCTAAATGTGATCTGGACATATCCTCTTATTCTATTTTTTTTTATTTTTGTGGTCTGTCATTAATAGGATTTGGAATTTAAATGATGAAAAGGTCTCCAGCAATTCTTTGGTACGACTGTGGCTCCCTGTGGGCAGAGTTTAATCTTTCACCCCACTCTTCATTCCAGTGAAAACAGTCTGAATATAAATTGAATCTGTTCCTAAACTAACTGCAAAGCAATAGCCAGATATATTCCATCACAATGGGCCAATGACCTGAAAGTAACACCATACCATATATGAAGACTAGAATCCAGAAGTGATGGGTTGATCTCTGAGACTGTTGGTGCCCGCATTGGAAATCACAGGTTTCAATGCAAGATACCTGTTGAAGGAAAACCCACCATTATTACCATAGAAAAAAGTTAGTATCCTGCATTAAAAAAATATGTCCTCTGTATGTCTTTTTAGAATAGAGCAAACTTTTAGAAACATTTGTACTTGTAGCTCCTTTCACATTTTCACATTTGTTATTACGGCATGTTCTAAAACTGGAAACGTATTGCCCAATTTTCTCAGGGTTCATATTGAAAAGTAAAGAAAAAAAGCATGACCGCTGTGAGAAATAAAACTTAGTATTAACTGAGAAATTAGCACTGGTGATTACTGCTTAAGCAATGGAATTCATGAATATCACCACTTTGGATGAGATATTAACTTAGTTTAAATGGGCTACCGCCTGCATTAAAATTGTGGAGATAGAAATACTGTACAAAAGCATTACGATTCTAACCATCAATATTGCCATGTATTTTCTAAGCTTTAGACTTAACAAAGCTGATGGGCAGGTGCAATAAAGCGCTGTACATTTAATACTTGATTCCACCCATTCTGTTTGTTTGTGGTGTTTTTTTACTCCAGCTCATAAATATCAGTGTTGTTGTCACATACTTCACAAACTGGTTCTGGAGATTCCTGCAGATATTACAGTTGGTATCTGAAGTGTGCTTCCCACTTTTAATCATTTTACTCAGTGTGAACTCCAGTGTGATCTACATGTCAAGATATTATTAGTAATCTCATCATGCTGAAATGCAAATCTAGATTATATTTGTGCAATGCTTTAAGCACATTTATTTTGTATTTTCCACATATGTATGCATAGATTTTTTAAATATTGTGCTCTATAAATCAGCAAAATTTCTCCAAAAAGAAAATATGCCTTACCATTTTTTTTACACTGCAAAATCCTGTCCTTGCTCTCTCCAAATTTCCATGCAGCTATCCCCTTGGAAAAGAGTAGAGCAGAACTTATCACTTGCACCGTGGCTCTGTGATCTGCAGAGAATGTTTCTTTATAAACTAAATCTTTCAATGTTATTCATGGCCTTATCTACTTGACACCATTCTTCTGATGACGTTGTCAATTTTCAACTAACTCCGTGCCACTCCTTATACTCCCAAAGCCACAAAAAACAAAAGAGATTTTATCTGCCGTCAGCATCCTATTCACATTAAAAGTTGTTTCTATGTGAAATAGAAATTTAAAAGAAGTTTTATACCAGCGTTAAATGGAGGCACTGTTGCAAAAGTCTCTGAAGGAGAAAACAAAGTTAGGATTAACCTTTTCATTAAAACCACCTAATGCTCGATAGCACACTTGCCTCTGGGTCAGAAGGTTTAAGTTCCACATTAGCACTCCAGTACAATATTGAGGGACTTTCACATCGTTGGTAGATGCCACTCTTTGGATGTGTTATTTACCTGAAATTCAACCTGTCCATTTAGATGAACATGAACGATAGATTGGTATGTAGGTAGGGTTGGATATTCCAGGGGGATGTGATTGGATGGGTCTGAAGGCCTTCTTCATTTGTTGTGATCTTGTGACATTAGTACATTTCTTGAACAGATTTGCTATTCAGGAGATGCCAATGTAGCACAGCATGTTAGAGAAGCAACCCTCGATACCACAGAGTCACCTCTAGTCAACTGGCTTCTTGATCACCATTCCCTATAAGGAGACAGGAAATTAATATTTTTAAATAGAACCTTCATCTGATTGTTGTCAATGTCCTAGACCCAACCATCTTCAGTTGCTTCATCAATAACCTTTCTTCTTTCATAAGGTCAGAAGTGTGAATGTTTGCTGATGATTACACAATGAGAGTCTAACACCCTTGACGTTCAATGGCATTACCATCAAACAGTCCCCCTCCTCCCCCACCATCAACATCCTAGAAGTCATCGTTGATAAGAAACAGGAACAGCCACCAATAAATACCATGACCACAAGAGCAGGTTAGAGCTTGATGCAGCAAATGATTTGCATTCTGACACACAAAGCTTATCAGGATACAAGCCATTAATTTTCACTCTCCTGACTTGTGTACAAAACACAATTAAGGAGTGTGAAAATCAAAAAAACTGCAGATGTTGGAAATTTTAAATAAAAACAGAAAATTCTGGAAGCTTACTTACATACTACACAGTCAAGGGAACTTCCCTTTAATAGCCACCTTATTTCACCCAATTAGAGAAATTCTCTTTATTCCATCCATTGCCCTCCCCATCTTCTCTGCATTCTAGACTGACTTGTTTCTCTCTTTCTCAGTTTTGATGAAGGGTCTCAAACCTGAAACATTAACGGTTTCTCTTTCCATAGATGCTGCCTGACTTACTGAGCTTTTCTAGCAAGTTCAGTTTTATTTCAAGTCATGAATTTAATGGAACATTCCCAATTTGCTTGGATGAGTACAACTCCAACAACTCTCAAGAAGCTGGACAGTTAACACACTTCACTGGCACCCATCTGACACCTCAACATTCATTTCCAATACCACCAGTGCACAGTGGCTGTAATGCGTGTAACATCTACAAAATCCACTGCAATTACTCATGAGGCTACTCTGAAAGCACCTCTCAAACCTGCCACCTCTACCATTAAGAAGGATAAGGGTCATAGATACATGGGAACACCACCACCTCCAGGTTTCTCTCCAAGTTGTGCACCATCCTGATTTGGAAATATATCGCTTCATCATCTCGGGGACTAAATCCTGGAACTTCCTACCCATTAACACCATGGAAATAGCTTCACAGTGGTTCAGGAAGACAGCTCACCACCTTCTCAGGGGCATTAAGGATGGCCACCAGCCACGCCCGGATCCCAAATATTTTTTTTCAAAATAATGCCATCTCGTGGCTGCCTCAAGAACTGCATTAATGTGGATATACAAGACAGGCAGAATTATCAGGGCCAAGAAAGGCCCCGAGACAAGAAATAAAGTGGGTCCAAAGAGGGATCATCAGTTTAAATACTTTTAATGCTGATTTGATAGTGAATCAAAAAATTCAGCTTTTATTTTGTAATATTTCACTCACTAAAGGAACAAAAACCTTGGTGGACCCTTGGATTGTGTTATAAAGGAAATGGCTTGGCTGCAACATTAATCTGAATTAAATTTTTGGAGCCATTAATTAGCTGTTGACAAATGCCAGTACAAAAGATAATTAACATGTCAATGTTTCAGAACATTTTCAAATGAATTAACATTTTCATGCTCTTAGCAAACAGAACAATTTTATTTGGTGGAAGTCAGACATCTGCATTTTACTCACAATCATTTTACTCTTAGCTTTTCACCCATTCCCCTGTGACTTGTTAAGCTCATGCTTTATCAGTGGTGTTATCATTTGTGTGATAGGCAAGAGGAGGTCTTTCATTTCAAGTTTATTAAGTGCATATTGCTATTATGCAACCTTTGGCTTTGATGATATAGCCACAGATGCTACATGAATTGCTGAGTTATTTCTCGGCTTTTTCTGTTCTTATGTCGCAATATTATGTACTGGGACCAGACGATTGTTCTTCCTTTAAATAAAGTAATTGTTACGTTCTCTAGTTCATGGTGAACCATGTTCTAAGATGTCTTCTAGCTACTCACGAGGCTGTCATGTGATTGTCCTCTATCATGGCAGAATACCCTGATCTCTGATTTCAAAATACTTGATGCTTACTATCACCATAAGATGGCACTAAATGACGTTTCATCTCTTGCATCTTCTTATATTTGCTGACAAGTATTCTAATTTCAACATTCAATATAGTAGAGAATCCACACTCCTAGTGTTCTAATGAACCCAAATAAAATTTACACACGTTTGTGTCAATGCAATTTAAACACTTTGTAATTGTGTTTGCAGCATACAATTGAAACAAGTTTTGGTTGGTCAATCAGTCTCCCAGATCTGCTTGCTGTTTATCTGGGCCTGACTGAGCTGTGGCGCTCTTGTTCTGCAGCAAGGGTGGTGGTGCATCTTCTGTTAGTTTGTCACTGGCTTTAGTCTCCTGAACCTTTTGTGCAGTCTTCCTCAGATGACATCCATTCCTGTGGAATGTGACAACTTCCCGTTATAGAATCCAGCTTGTGACAATTCTCTGTTGGCATCGCAGTTGAATTGGTCTTCTGATTTACAGGATGGCATTATCTTAGCTGCCCTGTTCACTCTTTCTCTATCTGTTTATTCCAGCTGGAATTCTAGGCATCAGCTAGCTTGGAGCAGTTGGCAGTTTTATTCTTGTTCAAGGGTTCATACGTCTCTGGGCTGAGTTAGAAGTGAACTCTATCTAGCATTGGCATGTTTCTATGTGTAAGAGCCTGTGACGTGTATCTATGCATGCTTCTTTTACCCTTTGCAGAAGCAACATGACTGGTTCTTTTTACAGAATACTCTGTCTTTCCATTGAATTGGGGATAGTGTGGTGATGATGTTGTAACAACTTAACCACAAACTGCAAGTTCATCTATAACAAATTGTAGGCCATAGGCTGTTACAACCTCATCTGGAGTACTGTGTCTAGCAAACTGAGCCTTCACCTTGTGAATGACAGCTGATGATGTGGTTGAATCTATTTCCAGGAAGTTGGAAAAGTAATCATCCATCCCCAGGCTAGTTTGTATCTTCTGCTGTGAAGAGGTTCACTGCTCCCATTGCCCAAGGTCCATCTAGCACCTTCTCTCTTCATGGATTTTGGTACCTCCACTCTGAAAAGCAATCCCTCAGAAGAACTGAGCTCATCTCGAATGTGAAAGTGCTCGGCCAGACCATGTCAGAACATGGCCTTTCATAACAAATGCATATGATTGTTGAGGGTGGTATCATTGTATCCCTTCCTACAGTTTCTTCGTCATAGCTTTGTAATAGACAGATCTTTTGGCATATTCACACTCCATTTCTTTTTGTCTGCAATCTTTCGTTCCAGCAGGAAGATGTACACATCACAGTGTGCCAGCAATGTACGTCCTACTGCTTGGAGTAGGCAATCTATATACCATGAGTCTCTAGGCACAGAATCAGTTGTAGTCTATTTGGTATGTCGTTGAAATTCTTCATCACAAGGTGTTTATGATCCGTCTGGACAAATGTACACCATAATTGCCTTCATCTTTCCAAGATTCTTGTTTGAGCTGTGGTGACCACATGACACTTGAGGAAACTTGTTTTTCTTCCCTTGACTGTTTCTCTCTGCATCTGCTCATGATGGCTCTTATCTTTCTATCACTTTCTATCTCTGTCTCCACAGCAGTCTTATCTTCTTTAAAGACAAACATATTATCAGCTTTTCTCTTCACTCCAGACAATCTTTCATGCAGCTGAACCAACCTTCTCTGAAACTCTAGGTGCCATGTTCATCCCAAGAGGCATCCTTGGCCACCAATCTCTCCTAAAAGGTGTGTTGAAAGTCATTAGAACTGAACACCCACTGTTGAGATCAGCATCCTAAGACATAGAAAATAGAACAGTACAGCACGGAACGGGCCCTTTGGCCCATGATGTTGCACAGACCTATATAAACCTATTCCATGATCAATCTAACCCTTCCCTCCTACACAGCCCATAACCTTCCATTTTTCTTACATCCACACTTAAAACCATGCATACTTGCTCCCACAGTGATCATCTCAAGTGTCTCAAAAAACAGTCATTATTCTAAGTAAAACCACATTTAAGATGATACAATGTGCTTAGCTTGCTTTCTGGCACTTTGTTGTGTTCTGCTCCAGGAGCTTGTTTTTCCTTTTAATAAAATAAGCCTTGTTAAGTCCTTCATGTGATTGTTGGGTCACATCATATGATGCCTTTGTGCCACTTTACAAGGTGTACTTTGGTTGTCCTCCATCTTTGCCAAGTATTCTGAAATCTGACCTTACTGCTTGAAGTTTAAAATCATTGTGATGCCATGAGAAGGCACTAGATGGTACTGCACTCCGTTAGCTTCAGACATGAAGGTTGTATGGATTTGCTGAACGGCTAATTTCAGAACAAATATTGCAGCTTCACAGCTTCCCTCTTTGGGTTATATTACTACCAAAGGTACTGCTTTCAATCAGCCTGTAAACAAATACCTGAGCTGAAGTTGAGTTGTGTACATTCTCACTACCCTACTTTGCCAAATCAGTTGTGAAATCTGTTAAAAGAGTAGCTGAGTTACAATTAAGCTAGATCATATAGAGATGACTTATTTCCTTCTGTGAAGGACATTAGTGGCTAGATTGTCTTTTGCAACAGTCTGATAGTTTTATTTGCTTCATTGGCAAGAATTGCAGCTGGTGCATCTCATCCAGGATGCCTTCATCACTTAATGCAAAATAGTCATTCTCTGACCACTCATGTTGTCTGTCTCTGGTCCACTTCAGTTTTGGGCAACTAGAGATGTTGACTCTCAAGATATTGACGTTTGGTAATTCGATGATTGTAATGGTTTTGAATGACAAAGGGAGTAGTGGTTCTGCCTTATTAGATGCTTTCACTTCTGTCTGCCTGACATTTGTTTGACATCAAGATTACTTGCTACTTATCAGCCCAAGCCTGATGTTGTCAAGATGGATATGGACTGTTGTTCCTGAACCAGGTGGTGTGGGACTTCCAGTTTCTGTACTTCCTGCTTGACAGTGGGAATCCTTGATGACAGATGCTGCCTCCTTGAGCCATCACCTCCTGTAGATGCTGTCAATGGTGGGGAGGACTATGCCTGTGATGGACCAGGCCGTGTTCTCAAATCTCTTGTGTCCCTGTGTGCTGGAATTTCTGTACCAGGCCAGGATACTTTCTACAGTGCATCCATTGAGGTTTGTTAGAGTATTTGGTGACATACCAAATCTCCTTAAGCTTCTAAGAAAGTAGAGGTGCCGGCATGTCTTCTTCATGATTGCATCTATGTGCTGGGCCCAGGTTATCAGAGACGTTAATGCCCCGAAATTTGAAGCTGCTTCCTCTCTCCACCTCTGACCCACCAATGAGCACTGGTACATGGTCTCCTGACTACTACTTTCTGAAGTCA
Organism: Pristis pectinata; assembly: GCF_009764475.1. NCBI lineage: Eukaryota > Metazoa > Chordata > Chondrichthyes > Rhinopristiformes > Pristidae > Pristis > Pristis pectinata. Next base: position 46,732,917 of record NC_067407.1, read on the forward strand.
ATGATAAGCTCCTTGGTTTTGTTGATGTTAAGCGTGAGGTTGTTATTGCAGCACAATGCAACCGGATGTTCTATCTCACTCCTGTATGCTGACTCATCACAGCCTGTGGTTTAGCCAACAACAGTAGTATCGTTGGCCAATTTATAGATGGTATTGGAGCTATGCTTAGCCACACAGTCATGGATATAAAGAGAGTAGATCAGGGTCTAGACACACAGCCTCGAGGTGCACCTGTGTTGATTGTCAGTGAGGAGATGCTGTTACCGATCTGTACTGATTGAGGTCTGTCAATGAGAAAGTCAAGGATTTAGTTGCAACGGGATGTACAGAGGCCCACCCAGGTCTTGGAAGTTGGTGTTTGGAGGGGATGATAGTGTTCAACACTGAGCTGAAGATGATGAACAGCAGTCTTGATGGATGCATTACTGTTGTCCAGATGGTCCAGAACTGAGTGGAGAGCCAGTGAAATAGCATCTCCTATTGACCTGTTGCGGCGAGAAGCAAGTTGAAAGGGATCCAAGTCATTTCTGAGGCTGGAAATACTGGGTCTGGTGAGCATGAGTTATAAGGAGAGACTGGATAGGCTGGGGCTTTTTTTTTCCTGGAGCCTAGGAGGCTGAATGTTGACCTTATAGAGGTATATAAAATCATAAGGGGCACAGATAAGGTGCATGGTCACAGTCTTTTTCCTAGGGTAGGTGAGTCTAAAACTAGAGGACATAGATTTAAGGTGAGGGGAGACATTTAAAGGAGACCTGAGGGGCAACTTTTTCACACAGAGGGTGGTGGGTATGTGAAATGAACTGCTAGCGGAAGTGGTAGAAGTGAGTACAATTGCAATGTTTAAAAGACATTTGGACAGGTACATGGAAAGGAAGAACTTAGGAAAAAAAAGGAAAAAGGAAAAAATATGAACCAAATGCAGGCAAATGGGACTAGCTCAGGAAAGCAACTTGAGATTCATAGAGTTGTAGAGCACAGAAAAGGGCTTTATGCCCATCTACACATGATCCCATTTGCTTGCCTTGCTTTTCAAGTGCCTGTCTAAATATCCCTTAACCATAGTGATTGTATCTGATTCTGCCACTTCCTCTGGCAGCAGGATCCAGATATCAACTACTCTATGTGTATATAAAAAAAATCTTTCCTGATAAATCTCCCTTAAAACTCCTTCCTCTAAACTTAAACCCATAAACTCTTGTTTTTGATGCCCTACCATGGGGAAAAGTTTCTGTCTATCCTATTTCTGCCTCTTTTTATTTCCCTCTATCAGGTCACCTCTTTGCTTTTTTTGCTCCAGGGGAAACAAGCCCATTCTATTCAATCTTTCCTCATAACTAAATTCCTCCATTCCAGGCACCATCCAAGTGAATCTCCTCTGCACTCTACCAGTTCAGGCGACTGCATCCTTCCCATTGTATGCTGACCAGAACTGCACACAATGCTCTAAATGCAGCCTAACCAGTGTTTTGTAAAGCTGCAACATAACATCCCAATTCTTATATTCCAGATGAAGGGTCTTGACCCAAAACATTGACTGTCCATTTCTCTCCACAGATGTTGTCTGACCTGCTGAGTTCCTCCAGCATCTTGTTTATTGCTCCAGATTTCAGCATCAGCAGTCTCTTGTGGCTCTTATATTCTGTGCCCTGACCTATGAAGGCAAGATGCCATACCCTTCTTCACCACCCTTTCAGTCTGTGTTGCCACTTTCAACATTCCTTAGCACCATGCCATTTACTGAACATGCCTTATCCTTCCCAAAATGCATCACTTCTTAATTGTCAGGATTTTAAATTCCACCTGCCAACTGGTTAATCATGCCTCCTATGCACACATACACACACATATATATATCACAAACAACAAGAGTCCTAGCATCAATCCCTGTGGTATACCAGTTACAATCAGAAAATATCCTTCCACAACTTCCCCCTGCCTCCTATCACCAAGCCAGTTTTGGATCCAATTAGACAGCTCACCTTGGATCTCATGAGCCTTAACCTTTTGAACCAGCCTACCATCTGAGACCTTGTCAAATGCTGAACTTAAGTCCATATAGACAACATCTACCACCCTGCCTTCATCAATCTTCTTCATTACCTCCGCAAAAAAAAATCCAATTAGTGAGATAGGATTTCCCCAACACAAAGCCATGCTTACCATCCCTGATCAGCCCCTGACTTTCCAAATGTACATAAATCCTATCCTTTAGTATTTTCTCCAATAATTTTCCTACCATTGACACTGGGCTCAACAGCTTGCAGTTACTTGGCTTATCCATGCACTTCATTTCTGGAGTTAAGTTCTTTTTCAAATATTTATAACAAGAGTGCAATGAGGCCTGGCATCAAACTATAGTGTAAGAACTAATGCTAAACTATTCTGTTATTAAACAGCACTATTCAGTGACCCCTTCCATCACTTGATTGTTGATTGATCACATTGATAATTGAAAGTAAATTGAAAAATATTTCAAAGTGAAATATTTTTGCTGTTTATAAAACAATGACTATTTAATGGTAAGTCTAATAAGACTCTTTAACGAAGGCTCCAGTGCATGTGCAGCCTCAGGTATATTGTATTTGTGATGACAGCAAAACTGACAGTGTTGCCCCTACTGCACCATGGAGTTGACAGCAATTTTTAAAGTGCACACATAGGCAATTTAATGCAGAAATCCAGAAGCTGCTGTAACTGAATCCCTGGACAACAAAGGGGCTGCTATTTTGCAATCTTTTCCTGCTTAATTTTCAAATTAAGGATCAGAAAAGAACTTCAGAAGCTTGCGGAGAATTTTCACTGTAAAAATATCTTGAAGGTATATTTGTTGCACGTTTTCAATGAGGCACAAAGCCATGATTACTGCTTAAAATATTCTATGGCCATGAAAGAATATGTGGATTAGAATATTTTAAAAATTAATAGATGTTAAAATAATAGATTTTTTATAAGCATCAGTTTGTAACTTTGTCTTGTGTAAATCTCATTCCTTACTCTGTGCTGTGAATGAGAATAAGGCAATATAAGCTAGAAGGCACAACTCAAAAGAGGAAACGAGAACAGAGGTACGTGGATATATGTGCAGAGTGGTAGGACAGTTTGAGAAAGTGATTAAAAAAAAAGCATAGAAGATTCTGGGCTTTATAAAAAGAGGCGTGAAGTCACCATAATAAAAACTTCATTTAGAGGCAAAGTATTGCATCCAGTTGTGTGTGCCACACTTTAGGAATTTATCTAAAAAAAAATTAGGGAAGATGCAGAAGCAATTTACTAAAATAATTACAAGGATGAAGAATTTTAGTTATTTGGACAGACTGGAGAGGTTTGTTTTGTCCTCCTTGGAACAGAGACATTTGGGAAGGGATCTAATCAAGATCTTTAAAATCATGAAGGGTATAGATAGCATAGAGCAGTGGTGCTAGAACGGGAACATAGGACAAGGGCGGTTGGCAAAGGAATCAAAAGTTGAGGAAAACCTCTTTTGTACAGCAACTGGTTGGAGTCTGGAATGGACTTCTAGGGGTGGTGTGGAGATAGATCCAATTGCAATATTCATAAGTGAGCAAGATAAGTATCTGAAAGGAAAGAATTTTCAGGATTGTGGGGAGAGACCGAGGAGGTGGCACTCTCTGCATTGTTTTTACATGCAGCTGGTACAGATTTGAAATATTTATTGGCTACTTATCCTCTATCTTTCAGGTACATATCCTGCTCCCTTATGAATATTACAGTTACATCTATCTCCACATCACCTCTAGCAGTCCATTCCAGACCCCAACCATTTGCTGTAAAAAAATGATTTTTGTCCAACCAAATGGTCTCCTCCAAGCTGTAATCATTCTGTCATTCCCATTTTAGCATAGTTATGATCTTTTCCCTCTTAAATACAAATGACATAAAATGAAATAAAATGTTTAAAACAGTAACACAGCTAATTACAGAAGGTGATTACTTAAACTGGTGTCAAGCTTGAGAATCAACAATGGATTGACATTCACATAAAGACTACAATGGTGTGGATGAGTTTACCCTGTTCATGGCTTTCAGACAGTGGAACCTTGTATGTTTGGGCCACAGATGAACTTGACAGTGCCATAGAACCCAAACATGTCATGGCAGTCAGTATGTTTCTGAGCCTCCTGTGCTTTCTCTAGCCACCATCTGTTCATCAGGTAAAGTTCTTTTTGCTGGAACAATCTCTTTCATATTTTCCATGTTTGCTTACAACACAGGCCAGTCGAGTTTTGGCTCACAGGACTATCCCATTTTCTCACCAATTTTCCCTGTTGCCTATACTCCCTCCAATCCCACCAATTCTCCCAATTTTACCACTCACCAACACATTAAGGACACTAAGAGTGGCCAGTTAACCTAACAGCCCGCGCTTCTTTGGGATGTAGGAGGAAACAAGCACCCGGAGGAAACCCATGTGGTCACAGGGAGAATGTGCAAACTCCACACAGACAGCACCGACAGTCAGGATTGAACCTGTATTGTTGGAACTATGAGATTGAAGCATTCCTGCCCGAGCTGAATCTTTTCCCTTAAAGTATGGTGGAGCTTCCGACTGACTACAGAAGCATCTCCCTGCTGTCTGTCACAGGAAAATCATCATTGGAATTCTTCTCAGTTCCTCCTGCCGGTTGCCTAAGAGCTGCCTCCCAGATCACAGTGTGGATTTTGTCAAGTGAACATAATCTTCACTGTATGACAACTCCAAGGAAAATGAAGGGAGCAGCACCAGTACAATCTTTGGTCAATTGAGGGAAAGGTTATCTGAAAATCAAGATCTAAGACCTGCAGAAAACTCTTGATCAACCAGAGATCCCTGGCCTTGCATATGCTTTGAGATCTGGACTAACTACAGCAGGCATCTCAAGCACTGTAAAGATACCACCAATTCTGTTTCCACAAAATCGTCCAAACTCACAGGAAGGAAAAGCAAACCAATGTCAGTGCCTTCCCCCAGGCCAACTCCCCCAGCACTGAGGCCCTAGTTACACTCATCTGGATGGCGCCAGCTCACAAGACACTCTGTTCTGAGCTCTGTTACGGGAACTGGGATCTAAGAAGACAATTGACAACACAACTAGTTTATGCCCAGCATACATATTTTATTGATATTATATTTACAAATTATGTGTCAGAAAACATATGAACTGGTCACTGATAGATATACAAATAACTTACTTAATATTTTTGTACAGTCATATAAATTTGTATATAACACTTAAAAAATACTTTAAATGGCAGTAGCTTTTCATTCTTGCATAAGAAAATTCATGAACAATATTTAAATTTACACACCAAAAATATCTAATTTTGTTTTTCCTTATTACAGTGAGGGATATCACTGCTGCGAGTGGAGTCCATTCCAGGATCCTTAAAGCATAAATAATATATTAACTTAGTAACATTTTTTTGTTCTGTATCAGACTCCCAAACTGGCTTGTTTATTAATTCAGTTGTCAAGTTATCAAACTGCATGGGAAATGAAGTGTCAAAAGATAAAATAAATTTTGTTTTCATTCAAGTAATTCAATAAGAATAATGTTGAAGCAAAAGGTGATCATGTACTGTGTTTCTTCACGTCAAATTATTTGTGCCTAATTTTTACACTTACTTCATGATTTCATATTAGATTAAAGGGAAGGATCGGGAACGTGTGAGACAAATCCTACCACTTCATAAAAAGTGTGTCTGAGCCCATAAGTTTGGAGATGAGAAATGGCTGCAAGTTAACAAAACAACATCATATCATAACACAGGTATGGAGTCATATGGACAACAAAAGGTGACAATGTGATTCACACCGTTGGTGCAGTAAGCCTGATTAGACAATTAGATAAACCTAACAATCATATTTCAGGTAATAGTTAAACACATCCCATAGGGAAGAATTAAATAAATCAGTAATAAATATTAATTGTGCATACATTCATAGATTCAATTTGTACAGAGATAGCAAGCAAATAAAAACCACCGAATATTGCAATACATTCAGCTGTCATGTGCAGTTTTAGAGTTTCCTGAGAGGACTCAACAGAAGTATTTCTGTTAATTCTGTTGACATTAAGGAATTTTAAATAACTTGCCATTTAGCTTGCTGATCTGTACTTTGCCATCTTCATTACTCATAAATCTTTACATCAACTGGGGTTGTACACAATTAATGGGAACATAATTGATGATATTTAGACTCTGTTGAAGGCAAGATATCATGAACTTACCATCTGATGCCGTGGCTTTATATATTGATGATTGTGCCATTGGAATTCTCAGCATTAATTCACTCACAGCTTTAAAATGTTGAGAGTACGAAGAGAGAAAAAAAGTGGATAAGAGTTTGGAGTGAGGGAAAAGTAAGTGAAGACCTTATCCTAGGTTGGATATCAAGGCTTAGGAAGAGGCCTAGATACAGGCTGCCGCCTTACAGCAGCAGAAAATGGTGCATGACATAGGGGAAACTAAACAAGAAGGCAAAAGAAATTCTAACTTTACGGGGGTTTTGATTTTTAATATTAAACAATTTTGCCCAAATCCATTATCACAAGTAATACTTCGGTGGCTTTGTATTTAACATGCCATCCATTGAGACCAAAAAAAAAGTAAACATTATATATCATAAACACTGTAGCTATATGTATCTACACAGCGCATAATGCAAGGCTGGACCAAATCAAATTTGGCAGCATATTCAGTGATCTGACGAATAGTTTGGGATCAATCACAGAGTTACTTGTGCCTTCTTTTTGTGGAGGTGTTGCATTTTCAGAATGCCCAATGCTCATCTCACTTCTGGCTAATTTTTCTTTGTTAAAGCAACAGCAGTAAAAATTGCCCTAGGACTTAATTCCATGAAGCCAAACATGTAACACAAGTCTATGTATGATGGGTTGTATGGTAAGCTTTGGTATTTTGCCAGTGTCATTTGTCATTCAGAAAGATGGAAGGTTAATTTGAATGAAGTTAAAGGTGGTGTCTTGAGCTCTCTGGTAAAGGAGATCTGCCCATTCCTAGTATTGTACCAACTTGATAGAATGGTTGAATATGCAAATCCAGTGATATTGGCATATATTTTCTCATCCTTTCATTTCTGGTCATTCTTTGAATGAAAATTTGAAAAGCCTGTAATAAGATATTAATAAGAGATGTTAGAGGTGCCCTATACTCCTCTAACCTTAGAGTCAATATTAAGCTTTATCAGAAACTGTACAATGGTGGCAATGTGAATATCTTGCTGTTCACGAAAAGACTAATAATGTGTAACTGTGGTGAATTAAATACAGGTCTCTTACCTGAGTGTGCTGTCACTATACTTCTTCATTCACTTTGTAAGTACCTGATGCTTTATGTGCTTCATTGCTGTAAACAAAAAGGAAATAAAGACCTCATTAGTATTAAAATAGAATTCTTAAATTTACTGAGGTATAATTGATTTAAGCTAACGATATATTTCCCTTTTTCTAATAGTGCTGGCCTATAGCTGAGCACCACTGAATAGTTATCCCCAGCAAGTTTTACATTCTGAGCCATACAGAACTTCTCAGCCACCCTGCAGATCCCATGAGCGGGCATGGACCAACAGTACTGGAATTCTATCTCCTTTCCCCAGCTTTGCCCAGCTACTGCTAATAATTCCAGATGAAACAGCCCAGGTAAAGTGACTAAGGCCAGAAGCTCATTAGTCTAGAAGCCTCAGTTCCGTACTGAATGCTGCTTTTAGCAACTGGTATATCAGGAAATGATTTTTACTTTCATGTGAAAACCTTGCATAGTCTGCTTCAGTAACTACAATCTTAACACCATGTGTTCTGAGGTTATAAAAAGCTGCAAATGATACTGACGAAAATAATATATGAAAATAGTCTTATGACAAGCCAATTTCTAAAAATATTTGCATCCTTACCTCAAAAGTGAGAACTTTTTTCCCAGTGCTAAAAGAGAAAAAGAGAAAGAAAATTACTATTTTGCTCTCATTGACAGTGAAGCAAACCCCAAGCAACACATTAGGTCAAATGAGTTTTATTAGATTAAATGGTTTGCTACAAAGCATGATTGCTCAAGTGTTGCTCAGAACCAACACTTTCTCTGCTTCCAGGTCTTCTTTGAAAAGGATGGTACATAGATATCAAATTGTATATTCAGTAAGTGTAAGAATTTGTAGGACTTGCCACTCAGTGCCAGATCACTTGCACCAGTTAACAAAAACAGCAGTACAGAGATAATCCAAAATTTTGTTCTCCCCTTGGTGAAGATAATAATAACTAACTGTCAACTAATAATATATTGATTTGTCAGATGCACCAGATTACATTGCAACCAGGGTTCATGCCTGATAATACTAGAATCTTTTCTTGATATGATTGTCCCCTAGGGAGATTTTTCTGTGCAGTTGATATTCTTACGATGAATGGGGTAAGTTCAAATTGGATTCTGCAAAGAAAGGCAGTTTTCACAATAGTGTTGGATTCGGACTCCAATCCTAGTGAGGAAGATGTGCTTTTCTCTACCCATTCCTCCCTCCACCTCTGTAGTGTTTTTTTTCTTTCAATTTTATTTATGATCAACAGGGCGTTTTATTCTTCATAGATTTTTATCTGAGTGCAGCACTCCACCCTTACAGCAGGAAATACTCATTATTTATCAGCTCAACAACCTGAGCAAGAGATGTTTGCGTGCACGTACGATGTTTCACTATTTAACCTCATTGCTAGTTGGTATCATAGTAAATGGACATAAGTAACATCATCAAATTTGTAGGAAATTTCTCCTAATGGTATGAGAGTAACAGGTAAGTTTAATAGCTTGTTCATAAAACAAGCAAAAGAATTTGGAAGAAATGGAATAGATTGGCCATCAGTGTTACAGAGTACGATTTCAATCTCTACAGTTCTTACTGCATTACACTTATTTAATTTATTGTATTTTATCAAGATTTTCCCATTTGATTCCCATATCCATTCGTCATTATTATATTTACTTTTATCAGTCCAAATGTCAGGGCTGTTTCAGAAGCAATAAGGCTGTATTAATGTGGTGCTTTTCGTGTAGTGAAATGACTCAAGGTGCTCAGAGGAACAACAATAATGTGATACAAGGACAACTGATTAAAAATCCTTGTTATTAAATGGGTTTTAAGGTGTCTGAAAGTTCTGTTTTCTTCACAGACGGAGTCTGAACTACTGCATATTTCCAGCATTTTCTGTTTAAATTTTGATTTTAAGGAATACCATTAGAATGAAATAGACTTTACAGAAAAATTCTAGAGCTTCAGGGTTATGGCAGTTGAAGGAATGGCTGCTAGTGATGACATGTTTAAATTCAGAGATGATCAAGAGGGCAGAAATTTTCAATATCTTGGGGAATTGTAAGATGGGAGATGGGGTGGGGACAGAATCATGGAGGAATCTGAAAACAAGGCTGAGTCTTCAGTTATAACCTGGAGACAATTTAGTTTAGTGTCTATAATGTAAGAGTAATGAATAAATAGGAGTTAGTGCTAGTTAGGACAAACAAATGAGTTTTGGATGACCTCAGCTTTATGTGGAGTAGAATGAGGCTGGCAAGGAGTGAGTGGGGATACCAAGTCTAGTATGGTGGTTAGGAAACAGAATTTATGCCAATGACAATCATTTGGGTCTCACCAATACTTGAGAAAATTTCTCTTCGTTAAAAATGCTAGTTGTTGGACATGCAATTGACATTTTAGAAATGGTGGAGATGAAAGGCTGACTTGGAATTGATTTTAGTGATCTAATAGCAATGATAAACCATTAAGTATGTGTCTGAGAAGGAACTGTAGCACCCTAATCATCTTGAAGGAGCATGTCATTGAAGTTACAGGAAAAAAAGCTGTTAAAAGCTTTTCATTCAAGTAGAAATAGCTTTGAATGATAATCAAAAAAGAATACAGAAAGCCATAAAAATATAATTTTAATATGTGAAACATTATTTACCTTTCTTTCTGAGTTGACTCACTATCCAGATCATCACTGTCAGCGCAGAGATGCCAGATGCCACACCAGCTGCTGTTAATATCGGTGTGTAATTTTCAGGGAATTGTTTTGGTGTATCTGAGAACGTCAGAAACCCAACAGTAAAATTGTTATAGGGCATTTCAACAAACATTATTATTTAATTTTAAAAATTGCATCCAACATACTCCACATAATTCTTCCTAGTTTTAAGTTATGTCATTAAGCTGTTTTTAAAATGAAACGTGATGTTTCAACATACTTTCACAAGTTGGTATTGGCAATGACCATTGTCCAGAGCTATTGCACTGCAGACTCACTGATCCATTGCATGAGAAGCCCTCCATATAACCAAAGTCACAAACTGAGAGGTAACTGAAGTTTTCCATTGGATGGGAACAACTAATGTTCCCATTTTCAGAAATCTTCAGTACATCACATTTCACAGCTGGAATGAAAGGGCAATAACTGAGTACAAATGATGAACAAATCACTGACTGTAAAATTACATCTATGAGTTAGGTTTTTTTTAACCCTATTCTCATAAATGCATCTGATGGAAGAGGAGCTTATGTCAAACCATGCTAAGTATGAAATATATTTTTTAATTGTGTACATACTTTCAAATAATGTGATATTAATAAAACATTTTGCCCAAGGATTGTGAATAATACATTATCTAACGAGGGCTAGTAATTGAAAGCTGATTGCACTTGTGAAAGCAGACACGAATAGCTTGTTTACCTTTGCAAGTTGGAGGGTGTGCTGTCCATTGCCCAGTAGCCTCACACTCCAGCTTCTCTGATCCTTCTAATATGAATCCTTCAGTACAGTTAAAGAAGCAGGTCGAATTGTAGGTGAATTCATCAATAGGGTGGGTACACCACATGTTGGCTTGTTCTGGAGCCTTCAGAATGTCACATGATACAGCTGCAATAAAACAATGCAAATTTATTTGCTTATTCAATCTATTTCAGTATCTGGGTGTCACTGGCAAGCTCAGCATTTACTGGAATAGTCTGGTTAGAAGCACAGCTATTTCTGGGATATAGTTGTGAGTAATACAGCTGGAATGTTGTCTGGTCCCACAGCCTCTGCCATAGCCAGTGCTCTTAGCCATTTCTTGATAACACTTTGTTGGCGGAATTTGTGTGTCAAACCTGTACCCTGAATCTGGCTTTCACGTGGATCCCAGTTGCCCTCTTAATTACGGATCAGATTGGGACAGCACACAAAGAAAATCTCTCATACAGCATGGTGAGTTTCTCAAGCAAGTTGGTTGTTGTGATACTCCAATGATCCAAAACGCTTCCAGCAAGTTACAGTATTCGCATTACAATAGTTACATACGGATTTCACAATTTCATCAATAACCAACTTTTCTTTGTAGTATTTGATCTTTGTTTTATTTCCGCAGGGGTTGCCTCTTACTGTCTGACAGATGGGACTTTGTCTTCCTTTACCAGACAGTAGTTTCCCCCATTCTCTCTGCAATTGGGTGCTCTAATTTATGGTTTTATCCTCCTGTCATGACTCAGCTTATCTCATGATCAGTTGTCCTGCATTTAAGCTATATTCCACCTCCATTAGTTTATCTCTGCTCCAGCTAGCTATGCCTTGTAATCTCAACACTCCCCTGCTCTTAGTAGTAGCCTGTTTCTTCTAGGTGCCCTTTAAGCCTCCTCCACTATTGGCCTATTTTCCCATGGTCCCTTTCTAATTTGTGTGACAATTTACTACTACAAACTTTCCTTGTTTTCTTATAATTCCTGGAGATTCCTTCATCATAAATGAAGTGAATTAAATTGGAAGAATAGTATACGGGATTGAGGAGGATCTCAGGAGGAAGTTAAATGGATAAATGGCTGAACATGGTTGTGACTGCTTTAGCCTTTAGCACTCACATTGAAAAAGACAAGTTAGGTGCTTTAATTAGGTCCATATGACTCCTTGTGAACTATCTTAAAGAAGATAACTGTACAATTCAGAAGGCCTTTGATATGTGGATAGTTAAACAAACACAGTGCTACACCATGCAGTGCTATAGCCGTTGTCTTTACTACCACACCCAAAATACTGGGCACGCTTAGAATATTACACAGTCTAAAGCGGAAATAAACAAGGTGGTCCCAAAAAGGAATCATGTTAACAATAACAATTCTGCAATAATAATAACGGAGATTATTTTTATAATCAGTCGGTCTCTGGGATAGGACTGTAAATATTTCATGATTATATCGAAGTCTAATGACAGAAGTTAGAAGACAGAAGACAATGACAGAGTCATCAATGGGTTAGTGTATCCTGGGTACATTCCTTTTGATTAGCAAATTGATTATATTCATATTTCTAAATAGATCATCAATGTAAGAAATCGCAGGAGCTTTATTTTTAATACTAGTGACACTAGAATCAGGAATCACCTCGGCAGGTTGGCATTGGTGCTGTCCACTGTCCAGTAACTGCACACTCGATTCTGCTTGATCCACTCAGTGCAAATCCATCTGGGCAGCTGAAGTCACACGTTGAGTTATAACTGAATGGTCCAATTGGTTCTGAGCAGGTCATAACCACCTGGTCTTGCTTCTCCAGATTTTCACATTGTATAGCTGTAAGAAACAAGGGAGACTTAGTTGAGTTGTAATCCACAAAGCTAGGTATCTCAGACTGTGTACACAATGTTGATTCAGAATGTTTTAATCTAAATTATACTTATTTCCGTTCTTTAAGAACATAAAAAATAAGAGCAGGTGTAGGCCATTCAGCTCCTGGAGCCTGCTCCACCATTCAATGAGAGCATAGCTGATCTTTCACCTCAGATCATTACTTTTCTGCTCTATCCCTATATCTATTGATTCTTCATTTACCCAAGAATCTATCAAGCTCAGTTCTTGGAATGAGGTCAATGACTAAGCCTTCTCTGCGGTAGAGAATTCCAAAGATTGACTCTCCTCAACTCCTTGCCTCAGTCCTAAAAGATCTACTCCTTACTTGGAGTGTGATCTCTAATTCTAAAAGATCTACTCCTTAATTCTAGGCTCCCTAGTCAGGGCAAATATGCTCTCCACATCTATCCTGTTGATCACTCTAAGGATGTTGTACACTTCAATAAGGTCATCACTCATTCTATTTTTTTTAAATAATAGAAACCTAGCCTACTCAATGGAAGACTTGCAATCCTGGTGACTTTTGATGAACTCCCTCTGCAGCAAATATAAACTTTTTGAGCAAAGGAGACCAAAATAGTACATAAAACTAGGTCTGGTCTCATGAACACAATATAATTGTGGTAAGGTGTCTTTACACTTGTACTCAAACCTTCTGTAGATAGAGATAGACATATCACTTCACTTCCTAATGCCTGCTGCACCTGTTAGCTTTCCATGGCTTGTGTGCAATGACACCCTGGTCCCTTTGAACAGTAGTTTGCAATATCTCACCAATTTAAAAAAATCTCAGTATTCCTATTCTTTCTGTTGAAGTGTGTAACCTCACAGTTTCTACATCTGCCTTGTGGTTGCCCATAACCCCTTGACATTTCTTTGTATCCTCATCACTACTCCCATTCCCACTGTGTCATCAGCAAACTTGGTAATGTAACATGTGGTCCCCTGGCTGGTGTAAATTGTGAATAGTTGGGTCCCAAGCACTGATCCCTAGAGTGTCCTACTTGTCACAACCTGCCAACCCAAGAATGACACATTTATTCCTGGTCTTTGTTTTATCTGTTAAGCAATTCACAATCTACACTATCACTGTGCTCCAACTTTGTACAGCAATCTCCTGTGTGGGATCTTATGGAAAGCTTTATGATAATACACCATATCCACTGGTTCTCCCTCATCTACTCTGCTGGATACAACCTCCCATAGATTAAAGATTATAGATTTGTAAAATATGAAATTAATGGCAAGTCTGTGACTCTGCAATTAATTTTGGGGATCTACGATTTGGGCATTTTTCCCCATTAGAGTTCATTAATCATGTAGTAAAATTTGTCTGTACCTTCACAGTGTGGGATTGGCGCTGACCACTCTCCAGATGCTCCACAATCCAGCCTTTCTGAACCTCTGAGTTCAAATCCCTCAGCACAGCTGAAGGTGCACATTGAGATGTAACTGAATGGTGCAAATGGTTCTGAGCAGGTCATAATCAACTGTTCTTGCTCCTCCAGGTTTGCACATTGTACAGCTGCAAGAAGCAAGGGAGAATTCATTAAGTTTTAAAACCAATTCAAGATATGTCAAACATATCTACTTCATAATTTCAAGGCAAGATTTTGAATGAACACAGTGATGTAAATGTTCAGAGATTTTTTTCACTAGTTCATTAATCTTCAGGTACCTTCACAGTGTGGGATTGGAGCTGACCACTCTCCAGATGCTCCACAATCCAGCCTTTCTGACCCTCTGAGTTCAAACCCCTCAGCACAGCTGAAGGTACACGTTGAGTTGTAACTGAATGGTCCAAATAGTTCCAAGCAGGTCATAATCACCTGTTCTTGCTCCTCCACGTTTGCACATAGTACAGCTGCAAGAAGCAAGGGAGAATTCGTTAAGTTTTAAAACCAATTCAAAATACGTCAAACTTGTCTATTTCATACTTTCAAGGCAAGATGCTGAGTAAACATTATGACGTAAGTGTTCGATGGTTTTCTTTCACAAGAGATTTTAAATGTTCAGGTACCTTCACAGTGAGGGATTGGCGCTGACCACTCTCCAGATACTCCACAATCCAGCCTTTCGGAACCTTGGAGTTCAAACCCCTCAGCACAGCTGAAGGTACACGTTGAGTTGTAACTGAATGGTGCAAATGGTTGCAAGCAGGTCATAATCAGCTGTTCTTTCTCCTCCAGATTAGCACATTGTACAGCTGCAAGAAGCAAGGGAGAAGTGATTAAGTTTTAAAACCAATTCAAAATACGTCGAACTTGTCTATTTCACACTTTCAAGGCAAGATGCTGAGTAAACATTATGATGTAAATGTTCTGAGATGTTTTTTTTCTCTTGCAAGAGATCATATATGTACAGGTACCTTCACAGTGAGGGGTTAGCGCTGACCACTCTCCAGATGCTCCACAATTCAGCCTTTCTGAACCTCTGAGTTCAAACCCCTCAGCACAGCTGAAGGTGCACGTTGAGTTGTAACTGAATGGTGCAAATGGTTCTGAGCAAGTCATAATCAACTGTTCTTGCTCCTCCAGATTTGCACATTGTACAGCTGCAAGAAGCAAGGGAGAATTCATTAAGTTTTAAAACCAATTCAAGATATGTCAAACGTATCTACTTCATAATTTCAAGGCAAGATTTTGAATGAACACATTGATGTAAATGTTCAGAGATTTTTTTCACTAGTTTATTGATCTTCAGGTACCTTCACAGTGAGGCGTTAGCGCTGACCACTCTCCAGATGCTCCACAATCCAGTCTTTCTGACCCTCTAAGTTCAAACCCCTCAGCACAGCTGAAGGTACACGTTGAGTTGTAACTGAATGGTCCAAATGGTTCTGAGCAGGTCATAATCACCTGTTCTTTCTCCTCCAGATTTGCACATTGTACAGCTGCAAGAAGCAAGGGAGAATTGGTTAAATTTTAAAACCAATTCAAAATACATCAGACTTATCTAATTCACAATTTCAAGGCAATATTTTGAATGAACATTCAGTGATTTCTTTTCACCAAAGCCCAATAATCTTCTGATTAATGCAAGGTCTCAATCCAAAATGTTGACAATTCTTCCCCTCCCCACCCCTCACAGATGCTGCTCAACCCACTGAATCCCTCTAGCAGATTGATTTTGCATGTAATCTTTACAGTTTGATGAATTATTAAATACTGAATAATTTCCATATACTCTTGCATTTTTTTCATTCATTTTTCATATAAAGGAAGGGCTTCCTTCAGGTGTGAAGTGTCAATTGACTGAAACTAAGGCAGCAGTAGATACCCAAACATTGGGCCCTGGTGTACGTAATGGGGCTGAGGGGGAATGAGTTGAACCAGATTGTCTTTGTTCCTGCTCCCTGCTAGAAAATGACATGGACCAAAGCATGAACTCACCCTCAGGGCTTTGGGACAACAAATGAAGAACGACCAGTTGTAGGAAGTGAAAGAGGTATGGCAACAGCCACGTGATCATAGCCAGTAATAGTGTCACCACTAACACAAGCAAGGGGTAAAATGCAAAACCAAAATAAGCCTAACAACTCTTGCGATTGAAAATAATGATTTTGGACAGACCACATACCTCACATAATAAATCATGTTATTTTATACAAGTCAAATCATACTGTCTGTAAAGACACTTACCATGTTCACACGCTAGTCCATAGAATCCATCATTGCAGACACAACTGTAATTTCCAATGTTCTCTATACATTCTCCATTACCACTGCATGACATGGGACTGCATGAAGCTTAAACAAATAACATAAATCAATGTCTATTAACAACCCAGAAGGACATGTTTAAATTCCTATCAAAAGAGATAGTGAACTATAGTGATACCGTAACAAGGAAAATTGTATATTTACATGGTTCCATTTTATCATATTTACAGTGTAAGTAACAAGTATTTTTCCATGTCCAAATTGCAAATTGGGTTATTTTAATTGCTACTTTTCTGTTTTGTTGTTCATAAGTTCATGCTTTTTTTCTTTAAAAAGGACACAATTGATGAAGTAATGTTGGATTAAGAAAGGGTGCAAAGAATTATTTTTGCAAAGGTTTAGGATTTATATAAAACCTTTAGTTTTGATGTAACTCTGAATTTAAAGGTGATTTTGATGATAATATAGACTACTTGTTATTCTTACCTGTGTAACACAAAGGTGCTTTCTTTTTGCCACAATCAATATCATTCCACATCCCTGTATCAATGTTCCTCTTTATGTACATTTCTACACAATCTTCCTTCCCAGTTTTTCCATCATTATTTGGTTCACCTTTAGCCCAGTTTTCTGCTTCTTTGCTGAGTGGCTTCTCAGTGCCAACCCAGGTCCAAACGTCATCAATTTTCCTGAGTCCAATCCAGTAGTAAGATTGTAAAGCAGGTAAGAAATCATTCAAAAACTCAATTTCTTGTGCATTCTGTATTGCAACCATATCAGTATATCTTTGTCGACAAAAGTCTCTTGCTTTTTCCCAAGGCATTTTTTCGGTAATATGATGGTAGGTCCAGCCATGGATTTCTCCCAGAAGCAATAGTTCTGTGAAGAAAAGTAGAATTTTAATGAATCACACCCACTGTTTAGCTCAAGTTGTTTCCTTATTTCATGTTTCATTTTGTATCAGGTGAGTTTATTGTCAAAATCAAAAAAAAAATTTCAGATGCTGGAAACAGAAAATGAGGGAAATACTCAGCAAGTCAGGTTGCATCTATGGGAAGAGAAACAGAGCTAACATTTCAAGTTGAAAACTCTTCTTTGATCTGCAACATTAGCTGTTTCTCTTGTTACAGATGTGACCTGACTTGCTGAGTATTTACAGCATGTTCTGTTCTTATTTTAGGCTATTGCCATCTTTTAGAAAATGGAACTCTTCTATTTCTGGCACCCAATGGCTGCACCAAGCTATCCAGGATCTGTTTACAAGGTAGGGTAAGCTCTTTCTACTCTGTCCCAGTTGCAGCAATTAATTGCCTTCCATTACTGTGTGACATTTTTCCATTTTTTACACAAGGCTTTCTATGGCATTTTGGAGTGAGACTCCAAACTGAAGTGCAGAATTAATATTGGATTGGATGCATAAAGAATCAGATTGAGACTGGATAAGCTCAATTCAGTAGGGCCTTAACAGCCATCTGTTTGATTTGGGAGGATTTTGAACCCTCACCATAGATGTGGCCCTGCATCTGACTTGCTGATATACCCACCCTAAATCCTTTCCTTCTTTGCCATTTGTGACCATATCTTGTTAGTATCACATCAGTAATGGCTTGACTTGCATATAAGAGAATGGGACACAACAGATGCCACCCTCATGTTAAAAAGCAGTACAGTGTCCTTATATTTTACATCACTAACATCTTACCAAGAATAACAATAGTGACGAACTGCATTCGACTTCCACCTTTAAGAATTCGTGGGGTTTGTTGGTTTACCATCTTTGTTATTCTGTTGTATCTATAGATAATAAGATGGGATTATTAATTATTATCAAATAGAGTAAACAAAACCATCTTAAATATTTACCACTCAAGTTTTACTCAACAGCAGTTCATTCTAAGAAAACTATAACATGCTGTTTATGGGGCTCATTCTTCATCTATGTTAAAAAATAAAATAGTGGCATGTGATGTTCACATTTCAAAGTCTAACAGCTCTTTTAATTCTATACAAACATGTTAATATTGTGATTTCAAAATCATGATTTTCAACATGACATAGCTATGACTCATTTCCTTCAACTCATGGTGAAATCATGCTTTGGGATGGAACAGCCATATCATTGAAGGGCCTTTATTGCTATTTCCCCAAGAAAGACTATTATTGAACAGAAGCATGCTTGCTCTGCCCTTAGAAAGGTACAACCAATACAAAGCAAATTTTAAACTTCATAACTTTTTTTTAAATTATAGAAGCAAACTAATTTCCCCCTAAATGCTAATGCTAAAATTCAGTTCTTACCTAACTACTGGGTACGTGAACCTTGCAAAGTCTTCAGTTTCCCTGGTTCTAACAAGATATATATCTGGCAGCATTACCTGAGACTGCTAGGTCTGTATTGCTCCAAGGAGGTACCAATCTGCTCTAAAGCTGGTACTTCTGTCCTAAGAGACTGAGGTCCATCCTAGATTTATATTCATATATCTTTATAGTTGGTTCTGGATTGCCAAACTATTAATTTTATTGTTCACCAATGTAAATAAGTCACAACTCATAAAAATCAATCCCAAGCATAAGTATTAAGTTGGGAGCTACTCATTATTTTAGAAGAAAATAACAATGGTGAAAAGATTTATCAAAGCTATTTTCAGAGTAGAAACTTTATATTGAAAAGTAGCTAAAAAGAAATTGAATTTACTATCAGAATTTATGACTTTGCTGTTGGTTTCACAGGGTCCAGTTTTCCTAGTGTAATGCCTGCAGCTCAAGTAGTATCATTCTTATCTCTGAGTGAATAGGTTTCATGTTCAAGTCCCACTCTGGAGTCTTAAACACACAAATGTTGGCTGACACTTTGAGGCAATGTAATAGCACTATGCTATTAAATGTCCTGTTTTTTGGGTGAACTATTGGTCTGAATCCATTCCTGCTACCTGAAGTGTATATATAATATCCAATGTTTCTACTTCAAAGAAGAGTTAGGGAATTATCCCAAGTATCCTGCCCAATGAATACCCTTCAATCGCCATCCCAAAGACTAATCATCTTATTTTTATTGAATTGGGGAACTTGCTGTGTGCAATTTGACAAGTGCGCTTCATACAGTACACCAATAACCACACTTTAATCTGCACCTCATTGGCTGTAAAGCACCCTGGGATCTTGCCAAAGATGCTAGATAAAGATATTTCTTTAAGTCCTGATTGTTACAGATTGGGAGTCAGCTGATTTACACCAGCATGTACATGACAATGTAGTACCAGCACCCTCTCCCATCACCTCCATAAAGGTAGCAATATCTAACATGTCATCACTTTTACAGACAAATTTGATTTACTTGGTCTTTTTATGTGCTTTCCTTCTGAAGAAATAATTTTATTTTGAATAAATTTAAATAGTTTCTTTCTCTGGCTCTTGAATGTCCAATGAAGGCAGACTATGAAACTGTTGCTGCAATCTGAATGAAAGATAATTCTAAAGAACTATCAAATTTTCAGAAATTAGAATGATGCAGTGTCAGTATCACCATTCTTTTCCAAATAAATTGTGATTACATCAATAATTTTTCATGCAGAAAACACAGTAGCTTTTAAGATAGTATCTTACCTTATCCCGATCCAGATGACTGCAGTTGACTCTGGTGTTCTATAAGTGCTCACTTGAAGGTTGTATTAACAGAACCCAGTTCTGTCCGTTTAACTGCACTGGAAAGGAACACTGCAGTTGTATTGTAGCAGACAGCTTTATATCATTCACAGCTTCCTGGCTGTTTCCGGAAAATTTCCCTGTGACATTAACTGATTAGAATAAAATAGACGGAACTGCGTTTTCAATGGCCAAGTGCTTATGAACAGACATCAAAGATTTTATCTGTCGTCTACCTTGAAATAAGTATTCCAGTCAGTTCTTGCACCTTTGATCCAAGATTTGCCCAACTTTGCAATTTTTCAACTATTTAAATTGACAATGGAATTGTTTTCCAAAAATGTTAGCTGTGGTATTGAGACAGGGTGCCACAATTGCCCAAGTCCTTGTACTCCACGTTCAGCCTCACTAAAATTACAAAGTGGCCATTGCGCACTAACCTTCCTTTTTCTCATGCTGTCTGCAGCCTGTAACATTGTTGGTTGTGCCATTCTCCTTCAACACCTTTTCCATGTTATCCAGCTGAGCTTAGAAGTCTCAGTTGTTTCCACTGCATATACATTTGGTCATAACAAGAAAATGGCCTGAAATGGTTTGCCTCTCCACTGCTTCACCAGGGAGCAATCCTCAACTCCTTCCTATTTCTCATGTTCATTCCGTTCCTTGATCTGAAGATGTGTCAGGTGCCATGTGTGATTCCTGTTTCTACTATACCTCACCATATTCACTGCCTCAATGATGTTAAGCTATTTGAATGACATCCAGCATTAGTTGAGCTGAAACTTCTGCCAGTTAGATATTGGGAAGTCATTGTCTTTGGCTCCTGTGTTCTCTGGCCACCAATTCCATTCCCCTTTCATGCCAGTGTCTCAGTCTGAACCAGGTAGTTCTAAACATTAATGCCCAATTTTAAACTGAAACAAGCTTCCAATCCAATAATATTGCCCTCTCAGATCTGCCTCAATCCATCTACTACAATTACGTGAGCTTGCTGGGGTTCCCCAAAGCTGGATCTTGGGCATCCTCACATCCTACATCTCACCACTGATGGCCATTTAAGCATTTAACTACAAAATTCCTTAAGGAACCTCCCTTTCTCTCAATTTCTCTTCAATGAATTCCATAAATTCAGCTCTTTGGCTAACCTATTGATCGGCTATCTTAAATCTTGAGATAAGGATACATTTTTATTTATGATAACACACCTGTGAAGAATCTTGGAATATCTTATCATGTTCAAAACTCCATATAAGGGTAGAATGTGGCTGTTGTTGTTGGCAATGCTTTATGGAAAGCTTTATGAATCGAACAATCACAGGCAATTACCACCAATTTATTGTACAGCACCATTGCCATAATATATTATAAAGTTACTGACAGTTACTGCCTGACCTGCTGAGTGTTTCCAGCATTTTATGATTTTATCACTAAAATACATTATCATTATTTTACTTCTGTTTGTGGGAGCTCCCTGTGCATAAATTGGCTGCCGTGTTTCCTCATTCCAACAGTGTCGACACCTTTTTGGGTGTAAAGAGTTTTGGGAGATCCTGAAAGGGGTATGGATAGTGCTTTATAATGTAAGTGGCAGTGTTCACAATGCAAGGCCAAATACTGTCAGCAAGTAGTCATCACATGGGTCGCATCACCATATCCTGACTCAACAAGCAGGAGACAGTGCAATGGCAAAATTTGAACACTTGCCGGATTTCTTCTCCCTGAGGTGTGAAGTTTCTGTCGCCATCCTGGCTAAGATGCTTAGTCAAGACTGTAATACACCCAGATCTCAAACTGGATGATGCATTTTCCATTGTGACATTGAAGGAGCTGCCTTTTAACTGCTTTCACACTTAAACATGTTTAAAAAAAACACGTTTTAACAGAAGACATTTCCTCTGTTTATAATAATTTCCAGACGCAGCCAAAAGGGCAGCTCATGACGATAACTGAAGCTTTTCCGATAAGGAAGGGAAATATTGTGTATTCTGTCCAAATAAATGCTTCTATACCCACTTCCTGTCAGACATCCTAACATTGGATGCAACTAGACATGAGTGTGGGACCGAGCTGGCAACTGATCACTTAATCCCTTTTGGTTAGCGCAAGGTTCACATAAATATTTTTGTTGGTATTGTATGCAGCAGGTGAGAACTAAAAATGCATCTGTATGTATGATACTCTGCATGTGTGTCTCTATCAACTTCACTGTTTTTAGTTCTCCAAAGTAAGCTGAATTTATCTGATGCTGTGCATTTTATAGAGAGCTCTCTGCCAGCTCTGTGAATATAGTACTCACAGGTGGTGTCAACTTATCTGATGCTGTTATCTAATCTACCAGAAGATGTACATGTCCTGTATAAAGCAGTTTTGATGCATTTAAAGGGAAGCTAAATCGGTTCATGAGGAAAAAGAACAGAAGGATGTGCTGACGGAAGTCTGTGTGGCATCCAGATCCCCATGTGGACAGGTTAGGTGGATGACCTGTTTCTGTGCTGTGCATTCATCTGGGATTACATTAGCTTCAGAGAGGCTGGTCACCTGCCACATGGAATAACCAGCTGGGTATCAAACACAACATGTTCGGTTCACAAACCTTTCTGCTTTATCCACATTCTTGGCCTCATTGTGGGTGCATAATTCCAGAAGTGTAGATTTCTGAATTTACCCTTACATCTCACCCATGTCCTTGCACCTTCAATGCATGCAACGTAAGAATATCTTACCCACCCCTGATACATCATGTGAGTCTTTTTCATCCCACTGTCATCTCCAGTAGCTATAAAGGTGAATTTTGAAATTGGATACTCAAAGAGAAATGGACATTAGATACATATATGAAAAGGAAAAGTGTGTAGGCTGATGTGGAAAGGTCAAGAGTGTGGGACTAGGTGGATAGTCCTTTCAAAGGGCCCACACTGAATTGCTGGACTAGAAGGTTTTTTTTCTGTTTGGTGCTTCTAACACAATGGTGAAAATTCTATAACACACTCTCCTCTTAAGCACAGTTCTCCTCCCATGTGGAATTGGTAATTTTAACCTATACAGTATACTTTGGGCTCCCAGAGGTTCATTGGAAACAGGAAGGCCCCAGAATACATGAACAACAGTAGGAGACAATGAGTGGGACCCCTCAAGGTTGGAAATTTTGTGCCTTAAAAAGAAACTGATCTTTAAAAAATTATTCAAATCAATACAGGACCAAAAAACAAAGAGGTGTGATCTGAGACAGGTCCCCAACACAGGACTCACACTGGGCCAGACAGAGGAAACTACAAGCTATGAAGCAGAGAGGCAGTAACAGAGAGCAGGTGAAGGCAATGCCTTAAGATGCCGTGCTCTATACGCAATGAGACACTGCTGAATCCGTGCCCTCACAGGTCCTGATGCAGGGTCTTGACCCAAAACATCAACAATTAATTTCCCCCACAGATGCTGCTCAACCTGCTGAGTTACAAAAGCAGTTTGTTTTTGGCTCTCACAAGCTGCCTTGTCTATTTTAGATACCAATGTACTCCCAGTTTTAACCATCTTATTTCACATTGCTAGCATCTCTGAGTTTATTTCTCCTTATCTGTGCCCAACAAAGTAGAAATGACGCAGAAGAACCATACAGGATATAAATTGCTATCGGAAGACATATTTTGATCAAAGATTATGAGAAATTCCCTTATTTAGATGACTTTTTTTAATCATTTGAAACCTTTTTCAAAATGTTCTAAGTAGAACATGGTATGGTATGTGACATCATGAGATAAATAATTGCATGTCTAATGCTTTACCATATTAGTAACTGTATCTCTCACGAGTTTCCCAGTCCATCACACGCATGAAACTATTCATCGGATGTTGAGGATGTAATGCATCCGCCACAGAACAGCGGCTCTGGAACCATACCTCACAATGAGTCATCACCCTCATAGCAGGGAAAGGAGAACAGTTCCCAAATAAACAAATTCACATTCAGAAGAATATTTGTGCATAATTTAAAATTTTTCTTTTTCATTTATTATTGCATATGATTCCTTTACTGGATGTTCACTTAGGGATTCAAGGAGGCACTTTTTTTTCCTCATTTTCTCCGTCTTCTGAAAGTAGGATTGAATTTCACAAACATAAGTGTACAAAAGTGTACAATCTGGCTACCCAGAATGTAGGTGAATAAATTCACAAGTGAAACTCTCCAGAAAACTGATCAGTGATAAGAGATGACCTCCTGAGTGAATTATTTATCATGACTAATGATGTTTTCTATCTACTGTATGTACTTCCATCAAAATGGCAGGCTCCTGCACCATACTTCTGGAAGTTGCTTTAAAACTCCTCTGTCTCTACCTCCTTCTTTGAAACCTTCATTAAAACAAGCTACTTTCGTCAAGCTTTTAATAGTTTCTTTGCTGTTTTCTTCTAAGGTGTTTGACTATACTTTTCTGAAAAGGAGGTGTTTCCATCTTCAACAAGAAATGGTTAAAAATACAGATTTATTTCTTTAGGAGCTTTGGTCGTAATTTCAGCTTGGGCCATTATTATGTCAGATCCTCTGATGGCCAGAGACACAGGTATACACACTCCATTTTTTGAACTGGCAATCTTTGGGATCAATAGAGATCTTGCCCTCAACATAGCCCACTGGATCTTCCAGGCATAATTGGACCTGGCATTTCCCTATTCCGCCCTAAATTTCACCCCTTCCAACACACATTTTCATGGATTTGTATCTCAATTTCTCACCCCAATAAATAGAAGATCCCTTTGTTCCTTAAATCCAATTAAAATTCAAGGACCAAGAGCAAACCAATCTCTCCACCACTTAAATGAATTAATTTGTTGAGGAAGCTTTTTCTTTCTTCTGCTTCTTCTTTCCTCAGGATTGAGAATGACTTCCATTCCAGTTTTGTGGGGTCTGAGGTGACTGATGATGCCCAGATGAAAAATATAGACTCTTCCATTTCACCATTTATACAGGACTTCTGTATGCTCCCAAGGCAGGGATATAATGTTGTAAATACTATTCTAAATGTTCCTTCTGTACTTTTGAGCTGTCAATGGCAAGGGCTTCCCTAGAGTCAGTAAGTATGTTGAATCTTCAAGAAGCCTTTTTGAGCACATCTGGAAATCCTTTTCTCTATCTTCCTGGTAATCCCTTCCTGTTTAGTAAGACAACAACTGCATCAGTGTGCTCTCCCAGAACCAGAATGTAATCAGTATGTACAGGAACTTGAGTGCGAATAGGCTTTCACAAGTGGGCTGGGATGTTGCAAGGTAAGCTTGACATACATGACTTAGTTTCAACTGCATTCTAACTTTGAATCTTTGCCTCATCTGACTAGCTCATAGATTTCTGTTTCATAACCCCATCCATCCCTATCTTTTCCTTCATTTTGTTTCACTTTCTTTTCAGCTAGGAAGAGAGCAAAGACTTTCCAACACAATGGGCTTGAAATATTTATTGAAGAACAAAGTCAAGCTAATTTACTCCCCACAATCTTAGGGGAAATAACATCCAAGCTTGTTTATTAGAATTTAATTATTCATTGTCTAAGATTTTTTTCATTCTATCTATATGAATTAACCATGTACAAACATTCATTTAAAAAGGTATTTTTCCCTGCGAAAAGTCCCAGAACTATATATAAAGCTAGAACTGAGTAATTCTGATGTGGGTCTCACATGCAGAATTAACTCAGTCACAGTGTCATACAGCACAGAAACAGGTCCTTTGGGCCACTGACTCCTTGACAGCTCATCAAACATTCCTCATTCCCATTTTATTCTCCCACATTCGCATCAGTTCCCCCAGATTCTACCAGTCAGCTATGGAGCTATGAGGCAGCAGCTTTACCACCTACTGTTTTGCCCTAACTTGTACACTACTAATCCCAAATATCGCTTATTTTGTTTATACAAAGCAGTTTTTGTCATATATTCTTGCACACCAAATCAGAAAATCACTTCGTGGACCTTGCTAAACCCAAGCAAGAAAAAAATTTGTAGATAATATGAGTGATACACTTTAGGCAATAAAGTGCCTTTCTGAAGCATTTTTACTGTCAAGAAGCTGCAAAGAAAAGAAGAGATATTGCCCAGGATTCAGGGCACTGAGATTGTGATCTGACTTTTCATTGTAGTGCTTTAGTGGTTTTCCTCTGTTTCGTCTTGTGTACCCACCAAAACGAAAGTGCACCAAAAAAGTAAAGCTACATTCAAGTTGGAGGACAGTTTCTAGAAAAGCAATGAGTTTCAGTAGTTGCAATCTAACTGAGATTGGCATACCTCATTAACCCACAAATGCCACTTCCTTAGATTGGTAATGCCCAGTTACACTAACAGAAAGATACATACAACCTGAGCTCAACTGTGTATCTTATCAGGTTCCAGTCTACAGATATGATGAAGCGCTATTCAACTCCAAACATCTCTTCGCTCTCCTTCATTTCCATGTTGATTTGTTGCCATCACCTTCTCCAAATTCTGATTAGTTTTAAAGGAGCAGAAAATCAAACACAGCTCCATGTGTGAAAATTTGATTCTAAACCTATGGAACTTATACTTAATGATACAATAAAGAAGAAGCAGGGTATATGAGGGAATTAATGGGGTAAAACCTTTCGAACTATTCTCAGATTCGGTCACCACCATAAGCCCAAAACTTGGTGTCTTCAGTAACTCTGGTACATCATTCCAGCCTCACTGAAGAGAAAATCAATCTAAGAGAAAGCTCTGTCTTGACAAAAGGTTCCAGCAAGGAAAAAGACTGATGTGAGCTGTGTTGAGATAATAAGGCCTGAAACATTAACTCTTGTGTCACTTCCATAAATACTGCTTGACCTGCTGAGTGTTCCCAGTATTTTGTGTCTTTATTAAAGGAAAATCAAATTGTTTTTTCTGACTTCTTTTAATGCAGCAATATACTCAGTACATTCTATAGTAATGAGGGAGGAAAGCTGGAAATGATGGAATTTTTGAGGAAAGTGCTAGTGAGTCTAGGAATAGAAAGATAGGCCAGATGAATGCATGGCTGAAGAGCTGGTGCGGGCGGCAGAGATTCAGGTTCTTGTATCATTGGGATCTCTTCTGGGGTAGAGGCAACCTGTACTAGAGGGACGGGTTGCACTTGAACTAGAGGGGGACCAATAGCCAAGCAGGGAAATTTGCTTATGCCACCAGGGAGGATTTACACTAGATTGGCAAGGAAGTGGGACTTGAGAGAGCGAAATCAGTGGGAAGACAGGGGTGGGTACATGCAGCAATCAGGATAGCTATGTTTCCAGTAAAAGGGCAGATAGGACCATTGCTTTAAATTGCATCTATTTCAATGCATGTAGCTTAATGGGTAAGGCGGACAAACTGAGGGGATGGATTGCCTCTAGGGACTGGGATATTATGGCCATAACAGAAACGTGGCTGAGAGAAGGGCAGGACTGGCAACTCAATGTCCTGAGATACCAGTGCTTCAGGTGTGACAGAGGAACAGGTAAGAGTGGAGGGGGTGTTGCCTTTTTGATAAGGGAGGACATAACAGCAGTGCTTAGGATATTCTTGAGGGATCATCTAACGAGGCCATTCAGGTAGAACTTAGAAATAAGAAGGGGATGGTCACCTTGGTAGGGCAATATTATAGGACCCCTCCCCCCAAAATAGTCAGCGGGAACTTGAGGAGCAGATGTGTCAAGAAATTGCACGTAGTTGTGAGATGGTAGGGTATCGCTAGTGGGAAATTTCAATTTTCCTGGTATCAGCTGAGCCACCCAGAGTGCAAAGGGCCTGGATGGGGTGGAATTTGTGCAGTGCATCCAAAATAGTTTCCTCATGCAATATATGGAGGAACCTACTCGAGAAGAAGCAATACTGGACCTTATCTTAGGGAATGAGGTGAGCCAAGTGACTAAAATGGCAGTTTAGGAGCATTTTCGGTCCAGTGACCACAATTCTATTATTTTTTAAATAGTTATGGAAAAAGGTAGAACAGGTCCATGGGTTAAAGTCCTGAACTGGAGCCGGGCCAACTTTGAGGGCATTAGGTAGGATCTAGCTGGGGTCGACTGGGTGACTCTATTTAAAGGCAAAGGAACAGTTGGCAAGTGGGAGACTTTTAGAAGGGTCATGTCAGGAGTCCAGGGGCAGCATGTTCCTGTTAGGCTGAAGGATAGATATACCAAGTTCAGGGAACCCTGGCTGATAAGAGATATTGAGGCTTGGTCAGGAAAAAGAAGGAAGTGTACATCGCATTTAAGCAGCTAGGTACAAATGAATCCCTCAATGAATATAAGAAGTTTAAGACCAGGCTTAAGAGGGAAATCACGAGGGCAAAAAGAGGGTATGAGATGGATTTGGCAGGCAGGGTTAAAGATAATCCTCAGAGGTTCTTCAGTTATATGAACAGTAAAAGGGTGATAAGCAAGAGACTAGGTCCTCATAAAGACCATCAGGGCTGCCTATGTGTGGAGCTGCAGGAGATGGCCAAGGTTTTTGTCCATTTGTCCTTGGTGTTTAGCAAAGAGAATATTATGGATCCCAGAGAAATGAGGGTAATAAGTAGTGAGGTCTTGGATCACACGCATATTACGAGGAAGGAGGTATTTGCAGTCTTGAAGTGCATTAAGGTGGGCAAATCCCCAGGGCCTGACCAAGTGCACCCCCGGACCTTATGGGAGGCCAGGGAAGAAATCGTGGAGGTCCTTGTAGAGATGTTTGTTTCATTGTTAGCCACTGGCGAAGTTCCAGAAGACGGTAGGGTGGCTAATGTTGTTCTATTGTTCAAGAAGGGTAGCAAGGACAGGCCAGGGAACTACAGGCCAGTGAGCCTGACTTCAGTTGAGGGGAAGTTACTGGAGAGAATTCTGAGGGACAAGATCTACCATCACTTGAATAGTCAAGACCTGATCAGGAATATTCAGCATGGTTTTGTGTGTGGGAGGTCATGTCTGACGAATCTTTTGGAGTTTTTTGAAGAGGTAAAGAGGATAGATGAAGGTAGGGCAGTGGATGTTGTCGATATGGACTTCAGTAAAGCCTTTGACAGTCTCAAATGACAGGCTGATCTGGAAGGTTAGGTCGCATGGGATTCAGGGGGAGCTAGCGAGGTGGATTCAGAATTGGCTCGATTATAGGAAACAGAGGGTGATTGTTGAAGGTTAGTTCTCTGACTGGAAGCCTGTGACTAGTGGGTTGCACCAGGGGTCAGTGTTGGGACCTCTGTTATTCATTATTTATGTAAATGATTTGCATATGAATGTCCATAGCATGGTTAGCAAGTTTGCTTCTGATAGTAAATTAGGGGGTCTTGTTGATAGTGAAGCAGGTTACAATAAAGTGCAAAGACATCTTGATCAATTAGGGAGATGGGCTGAGGAATGACAAATGGTTTTCAACTTGGATGAGTGTGAGGTGATGCATTTTGGACATTCAAACCAGGATAGGACTTATACAGTGAATGGCAGGGCACTGATGAGTGTTGTGGAACAGAGGGACCTGGGAGTACAAGTGTACAGTTCGCTGAAAGTGGCTGTGCAAGTAGACAGGGTAGTGAAAAAGGAGTTTAGCATACTGGCCTTCATCAGTCAGGGCATCGAGTTTAGGAGTAGGGACCTTATGTTGCAGTTATATAAGCCGTTGGTGAGGCCACACTTGGAGTATTGTCTACTGTTTTGGTCACCCTGTTATAGGAAAGACATTGTCAAGCTGGAGAAGGTGCAGAAGAAATTTATGAGGATGCTGCCTGGACTGGAGGGCCTGAGTTATAAGAAGAAGTTGGCCACGCTGGATCTTTATTCCTTGGAGCATAGGAGAATGAGGGGTGACCTCATAGAAGTTCATAAAATCATGAGGGATTTGGATAAGGTGAATGGTCATAGTCGTTTACCCAAGGCAGATACAATTGCAACATTTAAGAGGCATTTGGATAGGTACATGGAGGGGAGGGGCTTGGAGGGTTACGGGCCAAATGCAGGTAACTGGGACTAGCAGGGAGGATGCTGTGGTCGGCATGGACCAGTTGGGCCGAAGGGCCTGTTTCTGTGCTATATTACTTTATGACTCTATGATTCTATCCATTCAGGACTAACCTTGGTTTGTGGTTACCTTTAAACCCCACGGTATCTTCCTGTTATTTTGAATAATGATGAGTTCTGGCAGCATATCACATCCTATTTACCTGTGGTTTCACTGTTTTGCTGATATACTGTACCACAAGAAATACACACAAAAACACAAGAAAATAGGAGTAGAAGACTACAAGACCCCTCAAGTCTCCCCTGCCATTCAATATGATCATGACTTGTCTATGTTGCCCTCGATTTTTCCATGCCAATTCCCCACAGAACTTAATTCCTCAATTTTTCAATTATTTATTGATCTCCATCTTAAATATATCTGATGATCTGGCCTCCACCATCCCCATGGACAGAGAATTCCAGAGGTTCACTATCCTCTGAGAGAAGAAATTTCTGCATGTCTGTTTTAACTGACTGGCCCCTTACATTGTTACATGTCCCCTTGTATGTGACTCTC
The DNA here is from genome assembly GCF_009764475.1 of Pristis pectinata. Taxonomy (NCBI): domain Eukaryota; kingdom Metazoa; phylum Chordata; class Chondrichthyes; order Rhinopristiformes; family Pristidae; genus Pristis; species Pristis pectinata. Next base: position 46,763,373 of record NC_067407.1, read on the forward strand.
CCACTAATGAAAGCATCTCAGCGTTTGCACTGTCAAAGCCCTTTAGGATCTTATATGTTTGAATAAGGTCACCCCTCATTCTTCTAAACTCCAAGGATTAGTGTTGAGCCTCTCTTAACAGGACAACCCTCTCACCCCAGGGATTAGCCTGAAGAATCTCATTTGGACTGCCTCCAATGCTACTATATCCTTTTTCATGTAAGGGGACTAAAACTGCACAGTATTCCAGGTGTGGCCTTACCAACACTTTTTGCAACTGTAACAAAATTTTCCTATTCTTAAACTCCATTCCCTTTGCAATAAAGGCCAGCATCCCATTTGCCTTCTTAACTCTTAAAGGACCTGCCTGACAACTTTTTTGTGATTCATGCACCAGAGTACCTAGATCCCTCTGAACTTCACTCATTTGCAGTCTCTCCATTTAGATGATAACCTGCTTTTTGATTCCTCTGACAGAATTGTATGACTTCACACTTCACCATGTTAAACTCCATTTGCCAGGTTTTTGCCCAGTCACTCATTCTATCTGTTACAGAATCACTACGTCCTTCCATCTATTTTCCTGTTATTGGCATACTTGGAAACCTTATATTTCATTTCCTCCACTGGTCATTAGTAAGTGGTAAACGTGCTCCAAAAGTTGTCTTTCCAGCCTGAAACTTGATAGACATTTTAAAATGATGATTTCGTAAGAATCACAGTCATAAATGTAGGTGAATAGTTCACTGGTCTTAACACATTGGTTTGTTTCAACTCAGCAGTTCAAATTACTCAAATAGTACATGAGCAGGTTAGATTGGAAACTTCAAAATTAGTCAACCTTTGTCTGTTTGCTCTGGTTTGTGGTTAAACAAAGTAATTGGATTAACAACTGAAATAAACAAGTGGGACATAAAGATCTTACACAATTGTTAGAATGATGTTGTTAATATGATATCCTTCTCCCCATAGCAGAAACTACTTATGATTACATTGTCATATTTTCTCACACCATGAAAGGAAGTTATTCAGCCCATTGAGTCTGTGGCAACTCTTAGGTCAATCCTTCATTCCCGTTTCCCCCGTTATTCTCTGTAATCTGTTTTCTCATACATGCCATCATTTACCCCTTAACCATCCAAATACCCATCTACATTAGGGGATAAAGGATGTGCTGGTGGGTTGAAGTGGCCAATTAATCTACCAGCACATGTTTGAAATGGGGGAGAAAACTGGAGCACCCAGAAGGAACCCACAGACTTTCATGGAGAATGTACAAACTCCACACAAACAGCACCCAAGATCAGGATTAGACCTGGGTCACTGAAGCTGTCCTTTATACTTTCCGCTTTTGTTTTTCCTAAGTAAATTGTTCATCATGAATTTTCTATTTTCTGCTTGGCATCGCCTAACCAACATTTCATTATTTAGCTCAGTTTTCTCTCCCATCATGAGACAGAGTATAGGACATGGTGCAGTTATTTGCATACCTAATGTGCCAAAATGTTGACCTGACCTGAAAATCTCATACATAGAGTGGATAATTGCCTTCAAAATCTGCAATTTTGAATTCATTTGTAGACTTTCACATTTCTCCCGCCACTTGTGTTTTATACCACTTTTGGTTTTGATTACCATTGGAACCACCTTTGCAGTTCTGACCTGAGGAAGCTCAACTTGCTTCTCTTGTCTTCCCAGCCACAATCTTAAAGCATCAGGTGGATCTCGTGCCCCCGGGAAAATCTCCCCCAGATATGAAATCTGTTTGTCAACTCTCCCTATCTGCCATGGCTGAGATTAGGAACTATTGATGTAAAGCACCTCAGGGACATAAAATATAGAAGACCAAACTTCCTTTGGCATTTTGAACAAATGCTGTCTGAGTTGGCTGATGCTTTTCTCACAAGTTGTTTCAGTGGGGAGAGAGAAAACCATCCAGGGAACACCAGAAGAAGAAAATAAGAAAGGGAAAGGCTTGACGGATCTACTAACATGTCTGTGTGTTTGGAAATAGAGGAAATTTTTCACTGGATGCCTGCTGATTTACCACACATGCACTGAAAGGCATTATTTCACTTTCCTTTCCCGAAGCCTCTAATAGTGACAGGTGCTCATTATCAATCTGCGCAACTGGTAGAATCAGACAGTGGAGGAGACCTTGGGCTTAAATTGTTGCTCACTCTTTTCTAATCATGGGCATGGAGGCTACTGGGTGTGCACATGGAAGCTGCTGGTTGTACACAGTAATGTCAAACAGTGTGCCACATTCATTAATGTCACTTGGCAAAGTTCTATCAGGCCTGTACGTGGCACAATCCTTGAATAGTGAAGCAGGCTTAAATAGAGGACTGAGGCCCCTCTGGTATTAGCTGAAGGGCCTGACTTTATTGAACCCCTGCCAGAGAATCTGGAGAGCATAATTCTGTGGCTCAATGTCTTCTTTTAAATTTTGCCTCTCAGACACTCCTTTCCACCCACCACCTCACTTCTGGTAAACACTTCCTCAATATTAGACTGGGAATTTCCACAAAAGGGAGAAAGCTAATTTTACACTTCTGATCCAAGGTTACGGTAAAGTTAGAGTTTTGGCTACATATTGCAGAATGAGACACTAAACCTGCACATGACTTCTGATAATAAACTGGCAGCTAAGCAGTAACATTTCCTGTAGGGATTTTTCAGGAGGAAGCTTAGCTTTTATTGCTTTTAATGTGAGAGCCCAAATAATTGACCGCTTGGTTCTTGTCATGAAATGAATGATGCACACAAACATTCCTGAACTGTTATCGGAAATTTTGCACTATTTATTTATTTGTGTAACTTATTGTAATTTTTATGTCTTTATATCTTGCACTGTACTGCTGCCACAAAACAACATATGTCAGTGATAATAAACCTGATTCTGAGTCTGAATATTGGGGATGGCTTTTGTTGAGGTATGGTACAAAAGTAAAAGAGCAGATTTTAGTTTTGGAGCAATGCAGACTTCATGCCAGACTCATAGCAAAATAAACTTTTTAAATGCACTTGTGTCCTTGGTGTTTGTGGAGTACACTATACAAATTCTGATCAGGGAAAGAAACTTCATTCAATATTTGACTTAAATAACACTGCTAATGAAACTCCTTCTTAATTGTTGATGATGCATAATGGACCACTAAAACAAGGCCAACAGCCTTCTGTCAGTGAGACTCACATGACTGCACTTCTTAAACTGATTCAATTGCCTTTTGTATTTTTAGTTCATGCAGAATCTTAAAACTAAATCAAAGCAGCTTTAAAGCAGAAGCTGAACTTTCCATTTCTGACAAAGGATCTTCAACCTGAAACATTAACTCCGTTTTGCTTTCCACAGGTGCTGCCTGCCTGCTGAGTGTTTACAGTAATTTCTGTTTTTATTTCTAACCTCCAGCATCTGCAGTTTTTTGAATTCACTTAAAGCAGAAGCCAAATGGTGTTTTCACATTAATTCAGTCAATATTCTGTAAGAGCAGCTTTGGATGGGTTGAGAGTGTTTTAAGAGATAGTGCTAAGTTTCCTCTGGTAGGAGCACTTCTGTGGTCTTGTAGAAGTGCCTGCAGCCTTTCCTTTGCTGGAGAGTATCACAGATCACGGATGTCTCATTCCTGCATTCCTGTTTTCACTCCTGCAAGATTTATGCTGAAACAAAAGCCAGTGCCAATGAAATCTCGTGGGAGGTGAACAATACATAAAGTTATTTTTATTCACGTGCAGGCTCCTTTTGCAAATGTTCGACCTTAGGTTCCATTCACATGACTTGCAGGTATGATTAGCAACTTTGGGGATGACACAGAAGTTCATAGTGTTGTGGATAGTGAGGAAGGGGCACAGCAGGATATGGATCAGATGAAACGCTGGGCAAAGCATTGGCCGATGGAACTTAATCCCAACAAGCGTAAAGTGACGCATTCTAGGGGTCAAAGAGGGGTAGGACATATACAGTAAATGGCAGGGCACCAAGGAAAACAGAGAGACCTCGGGGGTTCAATCCATAGTTCCCTGAAACTGGCAACACAGGTAGATAGGGTGCTGATGAAGGTATGTGACAGGTTTGCTGTCATAGGTCGGGGCAGAGAATATAAGAGTTGAGATGTTATAGATTCAAAAAGTTATGTTGCAAATTTATAAAACGCCAGTCAGGCTTTATTTGGAAGGATGTGATTGGGTTGCAGAAAGTGCCGATGAGATTCACCAGGATGTTTCCTGAATTGGAGGACTTCTGTTATGAGAAGAGATTTGTTTGTTTTTCCTGGGAGCAAAGGAGGCTGAGGGGTAACCTGATCAAGGTAGATTAAATTATGAGGGACATAGATAGGGTAGATAGTCAGGATCTTTCTCCCCATGGCAGGGGTATTAAAAACAAGAGGCCAGGGGTTAAAGGTGAGAGGAAGGGATTTTAAAGGGGATACGAGGGGAAAAGCTTTTTTCTTACAGGGAGTGGTTGACATCTGGAACTTGCTGCCAGAGGAGGTGGTAGAATCAGGGGCATTCACAATGTTTAAGTGACATTTTGACAGGCACTTGAATAGGCAAGGCGTAGAGGGGTACAGGCCTAATGCAGGCAAATTGGATTAGTGCAGATGGGCAGAGGGCTCAGCATGGATGTAGTGGGCCAAAAGGCCTGTTTTTATGTTCTCTTACTCTATGATTCTATGACTTTTGTATTTAACTGTAACAATCCAATCAGTTAATTGAAACTGAATTGTAAGGGATTTGAGGTTAGTTCCAGGACTATTTCTGACGCACTTAATAAAACTAGAATTCAACTATGCCTGGCCCCTCATTTCCCTATGACCCCCTATGAATGTGCAGTGTAAACTGGGGCGAGATATATTGGTGACCCACATGTTCAAAACTGTGAGGTGACAACAACAACGGGCCAATGAGACTTTGTACCATACTGACTTTTGTTCAGATTGGTTTATTATTTTCACAGCTAAATCTCCATTATTGAAGTGAATGCTTTAGAATTGAGTATCAAAGGAATGTTGCCTCGGCATTCCATCCAGTGCATTCCATCCTGTCATTCGTCATTCTCTTATGCATACTTCCATGTAGACCTCAGGAGTACCCAGCTGTTTTCCTTAATATCCAGATGTGTTAAAACAGAATATGGCCCAGCCACAATGGACCTAATTAAGATGGTCTAACTTAGCACAAGATAGGGATGGAAATTTGACTTGGCCTGGTTTACATTTCAGTTACTTGTAGGATAAGCTCATTGAACCATGGAAGGATGGAGGGAATTGGCAAATGTATGTGCAACAGACAGCCATGTATCCTACTCACTCACATGCGCACACACACACACACCCACCACTCTACCTACCTTCATATCTACCCCTATATTAACTCCTGAATGTAAGAAGAGATGATAGCAGTGAACAGCATTCCAGTTGGATTATTTTGTAATTTTGATATAATTAGATAGAATCCTTTAAAGCAAAACACTGCTTTATTTACAGTCATCAGTAAATTGTCATAATGTTATGTCATCTGTGATACTGCTTCTCAGGAAAATGGGAATTCCAATATTACACAACAGTTTTGAAAGCTGTTTGTTTAATTACTTGTACTTTCCCGCACACAGCGACAAGTGCGATAAGATCTAGCTCACATTATTCCTACTTAGACTGTGAACTACACATGAGTAATACAGGAAATTTAGGCTCGTTATTTTAGTTAATGTTGCACTGAGGAAAAGGTTTGGAAATTCCAAGGCGAGTTAGGTAAAAACATTGATAAACAAAGGGGAAGCCAGTAAATAATCTATAAATTAATCTATTCTCTTCCTAAAATAAGACTTAAATGCAAATAGAGTAAAATTAGAGCCATGGTTGGTATTCAGAAATATTTGACCAGCCACTTCTCATTGGCTTGCTAAAAACACAATGGAAAAGACTTAATTACTTTCAAAGGAATCATCACGATGGAAAATAGATCATCGTCTCATTTTTGCAGCACACGTCCTACACCTAGAGACTAAGACACTTTCATTTTTAATCCTTTACTTTGGGAGAATTGGGACAGAGAATTTCCTTCAGTTTGTGAGGGTCACCTGGCCATGCAGAATCTAATACTGCTTTTGTACAATGCAACTGTGACTTAGAGTCATAAAGAGATACAGTGCAGAACAGAACCTTCTCCTACTGAGTCCGTGTTAACCATCAACACCCATTTTTATACTAATCCTACCCTAACCCATTTTGTTTTCCTATCAGCTTCTCCAGATTCTACCACTTACCTTTGAACGTGTTTCATTGGCTGTGAAGTACCTTAGGAAAAGTTCCAGCAGCCAACTTTCCACATTTTGTTAGGCTCCCAATGGTGTTTCTGCTTAAAGAAGGAATATCTTCATAATGACAGGGGAATGGGAGAAGAATCGGAAAGCTACACCTGCTGCATCATCCTGACATTTGAAGACATTACCTGTGCAGGTGGATTTAAATAGGTATTATTTCCCAGATTTTTAAGTCAGAATTACTTTAAGTTTTAGCTTGTGGCTTCTGAGCCAGAAGATTCTGCATTAAGCCTTAATCTTAAATATCTGGACTGTTCTCTACAGTACTGAGGGATTCCCACATTCTCAGAGGTACATCTTTTCAGGTGAGACACTAAACCAAAGCCCCATCTGCACTTGCAGCAGACATAATAGGTTCCATGCCAATGCAGTGAAGAAGTGCAGTGGACAGACCAACATTATTAGTATATTGCCATTTCTGCTGCATTCCCATTTTACAACAGTGACAAGATTGCAAACGTATTTCCCAGATTTCAAAGCACTCAGTACTTACTGACAACTTGAAAGGTACTGCAGAAATGAATGTCTTTTTTACTTTTGTTTTTTTAATATCTGGACATAATATGATTAAACAATGTACACTAAAGATTAATATTTGACTTGAAAACCTTGGTCTCTACCTTGAAAATGAAGTAGCAATGTATTACATGAGCTTGAGATGCAGTTAACACTTTATGTATCATGGTGGAGTTAGTTTTTCCACTGTCTCTTTAAATGAGGTGCATCATCATCAACACTGAATCGGATCCTGATGCACACACATGAACATCTAGTACAGATTGCTGAAGAAGAATCAGGAGCTGGAACTCTGGATGATCTAAAGTCATTTAACCTAGCACTTGTGTACTACCTATGCAGTGTTATGGATGAAGCATTAAACCATGGTCCTGTCTACGCTGTGAGATGAACACAAAAGATCGCATGGCACTATTCAGGGAGGGGTTTCCTAATGCCTTGACCAATATATTTCTTTTTCATGACTCTTAAATAGATGATTCCATTCATTATTTCATTGCTGTTTGTGGAACCTTGCTCTGTGCAAAAGAACCACCATGTATTCCACAGTACAGGAGTAATTATGTTCCCAGCTTCATTGCTCTACATTTCTGTTAGTGAAGGATGAAAAATCAAATATTCCATATTTCAGATTAGCAAAAGAATGATAAAGGGGTGTGTTGGCTTTGTTAGTGACAGATGAAAACCAAGCAATAGAGAGAAAGGATATTGCCTCAGAAAATCAAGATGTCGAATTAGTCTGGGTGGAGCTAAGCTGCACTGCAGGGTGGAAAATATTGATGGGAAGTGCCTATAGGCCTCCCAACAGCAGCAGTAATGTAGGGGTGGCATCAAATAGAAAACAAAAGATGCATATAATAAGGGCATACTATAACTTGAGTGACTTTTATATACAAATAGGCTGGTCAAAACATATTAGCAATTAAATTGTGAGGAATGAATTCCTGGAGTGTGTATGGGATTATTTTAGACCAATACATTGAGGAGCCAACAGGCTGTCCTTGGTTGGGTAATAAGCAATGAACAGGAGTTAGTTAACAATCTTTTTGTGCATGATCCTTTAGGGAAGAGTGACCATAACACAATAGAATTCTTCATTAAGGTGGAAAGTGAAGTCCATATCAAAGGCCTCCAATCTAAACAAAGGAAACAGTGAACATCAAAAAAACTGCAGATGCTGAACATCTAAAATAAAAACAGAAAATGCTGGAAATGTTCAGCACGTCAGGCTGCATTTGTGGGAAAAGAAACATTTCAGGTTGAAGATGCTTTGTCAAAGTTGGCTATGCTGGCCTGGGGAGTTTCAGTGAAAAACATGACAGTGGATAGGAAATGGCCAATATTAAAGGAATAATTGCAAGAACTGTAACGATTAAACATTCCTTTTCTGATGCAAAAACACAAAACACAAAGCAACCTAACCTTGCCTGATGAAAGAAGTCATGTATTGTTTTAGATGCAAAGAGGAGGCATGCAAAGTTGCAAGAAAAAGTAATAGACCTGAGGATTGGGAGTAGTTTAGAATTCAGCAAAAAAAATAACCAAAATTAACAGAGAAAAAAATGAAGTTTTGAGAGTAAGTTTCCAAGGAAAATAAGAGTGGTCTGTAAAATCTTCCACAAGTGTGTAAAAAGCAAAAAAAAGTAGTGAAGCCAAATGTAAGTCCCCAACAGTCAAAAACGGGAGAATTTAGAATGGGAAACAAAAAAATGACAGAACAATAAACAAACACTTTGGTTCTGTCTTCACAGAACAGGTTATAAATAACTTCCCTGAAATGACAGGGAACCAAGTAGCTAATGGAAATGACATATTAAAGGAAATTGATATTAGTAGATATTAATGGACTGAAGGGTGATAAATCACCAGCGTCTGATGATCTGGATCCCGCAGTATTAAAAGTGGTAGCCATTGGAAATAATAGATTCTATTGCATTGATTCTATTGATTATGGAATGGTTTCTGCAGATTTAGTTCAAAGAGAGTAACAAATGCAGTTCCATTAGTTAAAAAATGAGGGACAGAGAAAACAGGGAACAATGGAGTGATAAGCCTAGTGCCAGTAGTTGGGAAAATACCAGACTATGTGATATCAAAACACTTAGAAAATATCAGTGGGATTAGACAAAGTCAATGTGGATTTTAAAAAGAAAATCATATTGACAAATTTACTGGAGTTTTTTGAGAATGTAACTGAATAAGTAAATGAGAGAGAACCAGTGGATATGGTGTATTTGGATTTGCAGAAGATATTTAATAAAATCCCATGTAAAAGGTTGATGTGTAATATTAAAGCACGTGGAAATGGGGCAATATACTGGCATGGATTAAAAATTGATTATCAGCCAGAAATAAATGGGTCTCTTTTTGGGTGGCACGTGGCGACTTGCGGGGTACCAAAGGGATCAGTGTTTGGTCTGCAACTATTCACAACATATGTCATTGATTTAGATGAAGGAACGAAATGCAATTTTTCTGAGTTTGGTGTTGATATAAAATTGGGTGGAATTGTGAGTTATGAGGAGGACGCAAAGAAGCTTCTAGGCAATCTAGACCAGTTGAGTGAGTGGGCAAATACATTATGGATGAGGTATAATATGGAAATAACCATGGTAGGAATATCAGGCAGAAAGAGTATATTACTAAAATTGGGTTAGATTGGTAAGCATTGACATGCAAGGGACTTGGGTATACTTGTACACTAGTCACTGAAAGCAAACATGCAGATACAGCAAACATTTAAGAAAGCAAGTAGGATGTTTGTCTTCATTGTAAAAGATTTTGAGTACAGGAGGAAGTATGGGTTGTCTCATTTATACAGGTCCTGGGTGAGACCATACCTGAAGTACTGTGTGCAGTTTTGATCTCCTTACCCAAGAAAGGATATACTTGTTACAGAGTGAGGGCAACAAAACTTCACTGCTCCAATTCATGGGATGGAATGATTGTTGTATGAAGAGAGATTGGGCCAACTAAGCCAGTATTCACCAAAGTTAAGAAGAATGAGAAGGAATCTACTCGAAACATACAAATTTCTGACAGGTCTTTTCAGGCTGAATACAAGGAGGACGTTTCCCTGATTGGTGCGGAAAACTAGGAGCCACAGTCTCAGGGTACAGGGTAAATCATTTAGGACTGAGATGAGGAGAAAGTTCTTCACTCAGAGAGTGGTGAACCTGTGGAATTCTCTATTCAGAAGCTGGTGGAAAACAAGTCGCTCAATATTTTTAAGAAGTGGATAGATAGATTTCTAGATACAAAAGGCATTAAGGGTATAGGGAGAGAGTGGGAATATGGTAATGAGATACAGGATCTACCATGATCAAACTGAATACAGGAGCGGACTCAAAGGAATGAATGGCCTATCCCTGCTCCTATTTTCTATGTTCCTGTATTTCCACCAACACCGAAGACATGGAGATTGAGCCTTGGACCTTCCTGGTTCAACTACTCGTTCTGAAAATTGTCAGATTGCCTTTCAGTTGGATATATGTTAACCCTCAGAGAATGATTACTGAGAATAACAGGATTGCCTGCTGAGAGGACTGAACCTGAAAGTGCCATCCTCCTGTTTCATTCTGTCAGTCTGACATTGAAGAATTCTAAGGGCAGTCTGCCACACTTTCTAATAATTGTTTTTAATAAAGTGAAAACCAGTTTAATTCTTACTTGGTGGGTAATAGCAGCTTTAATTCTCAAAAGGTATTTTCAATCTTTAAAATTCCTTCTAGCATTTTGGCAGCCAGTATTTATGGCTCATCCTTAGCCACTCTTTCCACAGAAGTTGACTGACCTGTTTATTTTATATTACCACCATCTACAGTTCTATTAATTTTAATTTTTAATTTTAATTTATTAAGTTCAGATTCTCCAGATTTGAACTCACAACCCCAGATCATTATTCAGGCTTCTAGATAACCTGACCAGTAATATAACATACAGGGGATCAATTAGCAAGTTCTGTACTCAGATAATTCCTATGGAAACCAACTAGTTAAATACTGTTACCTAAGACTGTAGCATGAGTTTGTGTACAATGTAATGGCCTTTATTTTCACTGTCAAACTTCAAGTATTCTTGTCTTGCTTACTTTATTAGTTTAGAAAGAATGAAGTTTTCTTCACATAACTGCTTCTTAAGTAGAGTTGATAAGTAAATTCAGGTCCATCTTTCAATTAATGATTCACTGAAAATATAGCTATTATATGTTTCCCATTCTCTAAGCTCCTTCAGTTAATATGCAGAGATAAATAACAGATGAACAATTAAACTCTAGTACCAGGAAGCTATTTGGCGTCTTGGAGACAGATCCAGTGACTTTATGATCTTTCCTCAGATTTGTCATATACGGTAAGCAGATGTTATTTCTTGCTGCCTCTTGTATTTTGTTTAGTAATCAAGTCATTGTTCAGCAGTGCTGCCCTGTTTCCTTCATTCTTGGATTTGTCAGATTCTTTTCACAACTCTGTCTCTTATGAATCTCAGGGGCAAAATAAAGGAAACAACACATGCACAAAGCTGAAGTCTTGAACTGACTACTGCCGCTTAAAATACAAGACACAGTTATCTATCAGCAGAAGGGGAAGTCGCTTAAAGACTTCTCTCTTCCTCTTAGCATTTTCAGAGAAAACATACATAAGTTAAAAGAAACTTTCCCTGATTTCCAGTACAGCTTTCAGCTGTAATTCTCCATTGTATTCTCAAAAACGAATTAAATCCTGTTACTTTAAGTCATCTATTTAAATTTAATTCAATTCTCCCAGCACCTCAAGAACAAAATAGCCCAGATATTCTGAAATGCATAGATTAATAAATTCAACCAAAATCCATTCTCTTCCACGCAGTGTCTGAAACAATAACAGGACAGATGATGTTCTAGTTTTGCGAGTAGTGCTGGTTTCAGATTGTAGACACAGAATTAATTATGTATGATAGTACATAGGTTAGTACTCTAATTGAATACATTGCTTTCTGGAACAATCAGTATACATTGTCATGATATTCTGTTTTAAATGTTTATTGCCCAGAATTAGAAAATGTTCTTCTTTGGAAAACCATAAAAGAATCAGATCTGTTCCATTCATTCCGCATCTAAAGCAATACGCAGAATAATGTTTGACCAAGTCTGAATTTTGACTCTGAACAGAGATTGAGTAAATTGTGGGTAAAAGAGGAGAGAACTGGAGTGGATCAGTTGGACCCTTGGAGCCTGATCTACCATGAGATGATGGTTGATCTATGACTTAACTCCAGACCTTTGGTTAACACAGATCAATAAATCTCAGATTGAGAATTAACATCAATGAGTATTTGCAGCAGAGAGTTCCTGATATCTACCAGCCTTTGTGTGTGGAAGTAATTCCTAATTTCATTCCTGAAAGCCTTGAATGTAATTTATAGTCCATGCCCTTCAGTTGTAGACTTTTAACCAGCAGAACTTGTTTCTTTTATCCATGATATTACTATCCCCATACCTTAACTGACTCTTTAAACCTTCTAAATTCCAGAGAATAGAATCCTAGTATGTGTAATTTTTCATCGTCATTTAACTGTTGGAGCTGAGGTATCATTGTGTTAAATCAATACCACAGTTCCTAGACCAGAAGTGCTTATAGCCTCCAGCTATGGTGTAATTAGGGCTTTCTTTAGCTGTACCATTTCTTATTTTCAGTCCTCTAGGTATGAAGGCTAATATTCCATTTGGCTATTTTATATGTTTTGTACCTGTCCATGAATCTTTCATCATCTATTCTGTCAAAAGATCCATAAGTCTTTTCAGACCTCCACTGCATGCAGCTTTTCATCATTGAAAAAGTATTCTGTTCTATCCTGTATAGGTCCAAAGGGAATGCCCTCCCAATGAAATCCATTTAGCATATCTTCATCCATTTACTTAATCTATTAATCCTCCTCAGTAATTTGATGTTAATGTCTCAATTGTTTACAAGACCTTCCACCTTTCTCTTATTGGCAAATATGGATCTGTTAATCTCCATCTAATTTTTTTTGGTAATATGGCAAGTAGTAGTTGCTGTTATAGATCCTTGTGGAATATTACTAGCAACATACTGCCTATTTGAATATTTGCCCTTCAGCAGGACTTTTTGTGTCCTGTTATTTGGTCATGTCTACAAATTGTCTTCAATTCTATGAGTTTTCACTTTAGCTCACAGTTTTTTATGAAGTACTTTATCAAATGACTCTGAGAAGTTAGGTAACTAACATCCATAGGCATTCTTTACCACTACATTAAACACTTCTTCAGAATATTCAAAATTACTCACCAGGAATGATCCACCCTTTACAAATCCATCCTGCTGTCACTTTCAAAGTGTTCAAAAATCAACAAAACCTTTAAATCATTCACCAGTCTTGCAAGTAATCCAACTACAACTTGGCCTTTAAGCACAACCTTCAGACTTAAATGAAAATAATTAGTTGATAGTTCTGCTATTTCAGTCTGTTAAAGCACCAGCAGTGGGATAGTTTTACAGCTCAATGTGCGGGAGGACTCCACATTGTTGGTGGTTGCTTTGAAAGGTTATGTAGGCAGAGGTAAAACATTGTGCAGGTCAATTGAAATCGGCAAGATTTGGAGCACTTACTGTGAATGAAGGAAGTTACGGGGAGAGAAAACAATGTGGAAAGATTTGAACTATATCATTCTTTTGGCACCTGTTTACAACTGTTCTAAAATAGAGAATGCAGAAAATATTAAAATCTTCCTCCTGTTTATGGTTTGGCTAAAATTAACAATAGCCAAATAAAATCTTCTTTCTGGAAGCCAATTCAATGTTCAGCATTTCTGCATATGTCTATGATTTGATGGATTGATTACTCAAGGCTTTAAATGACTGTGTGTCATGAGCAAAGCAATCAAAAGCACTCAAGTCATGTCCCTGCCCCACTTTGGGAAAAATTAACAACTGGAGATATCACCCCAAAATCTCTCAGGATCTTCCCCACAGATTATGATGGAAGATCAGTGGGACATTCACAGAAGTAATTGATGTGGTAAGTCTAATTAATGGAAGTCTGGGCTAGGAGTAGCCAATCAGGAGGTGTGGGGGTGAGGGGAAATTGTCAAGAATGTGATGACCTTGAGGGTAATCTGATGTGCGTTGTGTTTAATGTGGATGGGCACACCTCACTTCCCGCCTCCCTTTTTGGGTAAGTTTCTTTGTTTTACTTTTTGATATTAGCCTGCAGTTGTCTTTTCTGCAGAGTCTATTTCCCTGAAATAATGACAGATGAAGAGCAGAGCAGGCAATACCTGTGGTGAGGGAAAGGGAATTGAAGGTTCAGATTGGTGACCTTGGATTCGAACGTGGAAAAGATCAATGGGTTTTAAGATGTGGAGAAAGTAGAGGGAGAGGACAACAGCAAAGGTCTGTTAATGGCAAAATGTAGACAAAATGAAAAAAATACATGATGGTGCTAAACAAGAGGGTGCAAATTAAATAGGTAAGGAAACAAAGGTCTGATGAGGTGCTATTGGAGAATCAGAATCATTGTCTGAAATTGTCAGATACAAATCCTTAACCCAGCTTTCATGCCACTATCAACATAACAAGTGTATAATGATGTTGCTCTGCCCCAGTGTTTGAACAGAAATAATTCTGTCAGTATCTTCAGAATTTAGGGACAAATAAATGTTCTAAAATATTACTCCTCCCCTCAAGGTCCTGACCTCAGCCGTCAGAAATTAGTTCAGGATATTATTACAAGTAATCTTCCTTCTGAGTTCTACTTTCTTCTTTTAAATTCTTTCTTAAAGAAAATAATTCAGAGTGTGGGCTCCAGTCTCCCTTTACGTAGCTGCAGTTAAAAGTATCACAGCATATTTCTATGAATTCATTGTGGGTGTTGTCAACAAACTTTGCTTGGTTTAAAGTTCGTTTTTAGATATAAAAGATTTGTTAATTGATTGAAATTGGTGTTCAGCAGCCACTTTTGTATTGCAGAAAAATCTTCTTTCATCAAGCTTGCAGGAAGTTTGCTCATCAAAGAATCTGATGTCAGGGAGGTTTCATTCGTGGCCAGAGACATTGGGCTTATAAACAGACACGGTGCTGCACTGAACTTCTGTGCAGGCAAAAGAACATGAAGCTCTTATAACTATCAAAACATCAGCAAAGAGAAAAACTAAGAAGAAAGCAAAGGCACAGCATTTTCCTAAAATGGTAGGTTCCATTATGTTTTTTCTACTCATTTTCTGTCTTAGAAGGTTTTTATTTAAATAGATGATTGTCATTTATATGATTGCTGCTGAGACTGAATCAGTTTCCATGTGTGGGGTTTAGGAAAGACCTCAGGGCAAGCTGCTGCCCACTTTCTGTCTGACTGTTGGCAAGGTAGTGCAATGATTTCTATTGCTCATTCTGTTTCTTATGTAGTGGAGTGCCAAGCTCATGCATCATGGGCCATTTCTCATAGGTCATCAAGTGCAGACAGGCTTGATGCAGTGCTTGTGGTGGGTTTGGGACAGCCAACATTCCTACCACCTTTTCCAAATTTACCACACACCGACTGCCAACTGTTGTTCCTTTGTAACTTGCAGCCGACCCAGGTCGATTGCCTCCTTGGACACTTTAAGCTCCTTCCTTTTGGCCGTAGTGTTTTTGTAGATGACCAAAGGCTGACTTTAAACAAATTGGAGGTTCTTTGGAAAGACTGGTAACGCCAGTTACAGTGCTGTTGTAGCTGCCATCCACTAGGAGATGGAGGTAGGGGCCCCTATCAGGAGGTGATTGGTACAGAACTTTGGTTTTCTTTACGTTATTACATCAAGGGATCCAATGTGGGCAAAGGAGTTCAGTAAATGCTGCAGATCATTCTCAGAAAGGGTAACAGGCACTGATTAATGGGTGCCCAGTAGATCCTTTACATCACTTTGGGATTTGCTTTAAGCGTTTGAATGATCTTGTAAGGGTGACATCTGTAGCAGTAGCATTGACAGCAATTAACATGGGATGACAAAGGCACACAAATAGGCCATTCAACCACACACAGGTGTTCAGGCTCCACTCATGCCTCTTCCCATCTTTCTTCATTTAAATCCACTGTAATCAGCCTCTCCTCCCTTCTCCAATGTGAGTGTTCATCCTCCTTTAAATGCATCTATATTATTCAGTTCAACTATGTCATGTGCTAGTGAGTTTCACACTTTCACCACCCTTTGGATAAAGCCATTCCTCCTGAATTTCCTATTGGATTGTTTGGTGACCAATCTAAAGTTGAACGCCTTTAGTTATGCTTTTCCCCACATTATCTCAGCCTCCCTCTCTAAAAATGTTTCATCATTTTAAAGACTTATTAGATTTTCCTCAGTCTTCTTCTCTCTACACTCATGACTGTGTGGCTAGGCACAGCTTAGTCCTTGTAAACATTTCCTTTTAAATCTCTCTCACATTCCCTCATATCTTTTACAAAGTATAGTGACCAGAACTGCACACAGTGCTCTAACCAAGGTTTGACACAACTTTTGCAAAACTTTCCAACTTTTCAGTTCTATCTACCTGCAAATAGAACATAGTGCTTAGTTTGTTTTTTCATTGCCATGCTAATCTGTGACACAACTTTCAGTGTACTTAGGGTACACTTATATTCAAAGATCTCTTTGCCCTCAATCCCATCTGGACCCACACCTCCCAAGTAATAAGTGATCTTCCTGTTCTTCTTATCAAAATGTATTACCTCATATTTATCTGTGTTGAACCATATTTGTCAATTATTTGCCCATTCTGCAAGTTTGTTGATATCCTCCTGTAATTTGCTGCAGTCATTCCTCCCATCCTAGTTTGGTTTAAACTACATATTTAGAAATTATGTTTTTGATTCCAAACCATTAAATGTTGAACAAAAGTAGTCCCAGCACTGATTCTAGTAGAACGCCAGCACCCGCCTTCTTCCACTCCAGATAGCTACTTTTAATTTCTGTGCATTGCCTTCTGTCTTGAAGCCAGATGTTTTGTGTCCTCTAACCCCACATTGTCTGATTTTAGGATCAGAATCAGGTTTATGATCATTGACATATGTCATGAAATTTGTTGATTTGCAGCAGCAGTGCAGTGCAAGACATAAAGACATAAAAATGACTATAAGTTACACAAATAAATAAATAGTGCAAAAGAGGAATAACAAGGTAGTGTTTATGGACCGTTCAGAAATCTGATGGCAGAGGGGAAGAAGCTGTTCCTGAAACATTGAGTGTGGGTCCTCAGGCTCCTGTACCTCTTCCCCAATGCTAGTAACATGAAGAGGGCATGTCCCTGGTGGTTCGGGTCCTTAATGATGGATGCCACCTTCTTGAGGCACCTTTTCTTGAAGATGTCCTCAATGGCAGTGAGTGTTGTGCCTGTGATGGAGCTGGCTGAGTCTATAACCTTCTGCAGCCTCTTTCGATCCTCCACATTGGAGCCTCCATACCAGGCAGTGATGCAACCAGTCAGAATGCTCTCCACTGTACATCTGTAGAAATTTGCAAGAGTCTTTGGTGATATACCAAACATCCTCAAACTCCTAATGAAGTAGAGCCACTGGCATGCCTCCTTCGTGATTGCATCAATGTGTTTGGCCGAAGGCAGATCCTCAAAGATATTGATACCCAGGAACTTGAAGCTGCTCACCCTTTCCACCACTGACCACTCAGTGAGGACTGGTGTGTGTTCTCCCGCTTCCCCTTCCTGAAGTCCACAATTAATTCCTTAGTCTTGCTGACATTGAGTGCGAGGTTATTGTTGTGACACCAGTCAACCAGCCAATCTATCTCACTCATGTGTGCCTCCTCATCGCCATCTGAGATTCTGCTAACAACAGTGGTGTCATAGGCGAATTTATGGATGGTGTTTGAGCTGTGCCTAGCCACACAGTCATGAGTGTAGAGAGAGTAGAGTAGTGGGCTAAGCACGCATCCTTGAGGTGCACCTGTGTTGATTGTCAGTGATGAGGAGATATTATTACTGATCCACACTGACTGTGGTCTCCTGATAAGGAAGTCGAGGATCCAGTTGCAGGGGGATGTACGGAGGCCCAGGTTTTGAAGCTTGTTGCTTAGTATTGAGGGGATGATGGTGTTGAATGCGGAGCTGTAATCGATAAACAGCAGCCTGACATGTGATTTGCTGTTGTCGAAGTGCTCCAAAGCCGAGTGGAGAGTCAGTAAGATTGCATCTGCAGTAGACCTGTTGTGGTGGTAGGCAAATTACAGCAGGTCCAGGTCCTTGCTCAGGGAAGAGTTAATTCAAGCCATGACAATCTCTCAAAGCACTTCATCATTGTAGATATGAGTGCTATCAGGTGATCGTCATTGAGGCAGCTCAACCTGGTTTTTTTGGGCACCGGTATGATTGATGCCCTTTTGAAGCAGGTGGGAGCCTCTGACTGCAGCAGTGTGAGGTTGAAGACTCCAGCCAGTTGGTTGGCACAGATTTTCAGTACCCTGTCAGGTACACCGTTGGGGTCTGACGCCTTGCAAGGGTTCACCCTCTTGAAGGATGTTCTGATATCGGCCTCCAAGACAGAGATCACAGGGTCACCAGATGCTGTGGGGATTCACACTGGTGTAGTATTGTTCTCCATTTCAAAGCTTGCATAAAAGGCGTTGAGCTCATCAGGGAGTGAAGCATCACTGCCATTTCAGCTGTTAGGTTTTGCCTTATAGGAAGTAATTGTTTCCAACACTGCCACAGCTGTCGTGCGTCCGATTGTGTCTCTAACTTCACACAGAATTGCCTTTTCACTCTCACAATGGCCTTCCGTAGGTCATACCTGGACTTCTTGTAGGGTTCTGGATCGCCGGTATCGAATGCCACAGATCTAGCGCTCAGCAGACTGCGAATCTCCTGGTTCATCCATAGCTTCTGGTTTGGTAAAACTCGGTATATTCTCAAAGGCACACACTCATCCATGCAGGTCCTGTTGAAGTCAGTGACAGCCGTGGCGTATTCATTCAGACCCGAAGATGAATCCCTGAATATGTTCCAGTCCACCAATTCAAAGCAATCCTGTAAATGCTCCTCTGCCTCCCTTGACCATACCTTTGCAGTCCTCACCACTGGTGCAGTGGTCTTCAGTCTCTGCCCATACTTCGGGAGTAGAAGCACTGCAAAGGTATGATCAAGGGAGGTGGAGGAGCGTTTCCAAGACTGCTTTGAATCGGTGGACTGGAATGTATTCAAGGATTCATCTTCAGATCTGAATGAATATGCCACGGATGTCACCGACTTCAACAAGACCTGCATGGATGAGTGTGTGCCTTTGAGAACATAAGGGCAGGTCGTGTCTCACAAGCCTGATAGTGTTTTTTGAAGAGGTGACCAGACAGATTGATGAGGGTGGTGCTGTAGATGTGGTCTACATGGATTTTAGTAAGGCATTTGACAAAGTTCCACATTGTAGGCTTCTTTAGAAGGTCAGGGGGCATGGGATCCAGGGAAGCTTGGCCAGGTGGATTCAGAATTGGCTTGCCTGTAGAAAGCAGAGGGTTGTGGTGGAGGGAGTGCATTCAGATTGGAGGGCTGTGACTAGTGTTGTCCCACAAGGATCGGTTCTGAGACCTCTGCTTTTCATGATTTTTATTAACGACTTGGATGAGGGGGTAGAAGGGTGGGTTGGCAAGTTTGCAGATGACACAAAGGTTGGTGGTGTTGTGGATAGTGTAGAGGATTGTCGAAGATTGCAGAGGGACATTGATGGGATGCCGAGCTGGGCTGAGAAGTGGCAGATGGAGTTCAATCCGGAGAAGTGTGAGGTGGTACACTTTGGAAGGACAAACTCCAAGGCGGAGTACAAAGTTAATGGCAGGATTCTGGGTAGTGTGGAGGAGCAGAAGGATCTGGGGGTCCATATCCACAGATCCCTGAAAGTTGCCTCACAGGTGGATAAGGTAGTTAAGAAAGCTTATGGGATGTTAGCTTTCATAAGTCGAGGGATCGAGTTTAAGAGCCATGAGGTAATGATGCAGCTCTATAAAACTCTGGTTGGACCACACTTAGAGTACCAGTTCTGGTCGCCTCACTATAGGAAGGATATGGAGGTGTTGGAAAGGGTGCAGAGGAGATTTACCAGGATGCTGCCTGGTTTAGAGAGTATGCATTATGAGGAGAGACTAAGGGAGCTAGGACTTTACTCTTTGGAGAGAAGGAGGATGAGAGGAGACATGATAGAGGTGTACAAAATATTAAGAGGAATAGATAGAGTGGACAGACAGCGCCTCTTTCCCAGGGCACCAATGCTCAATACAAGAGGGCATGGCTTTAAAGTAATGGGTGGGTAGTTCAAGGGAGATATCAGAGGAAGGTTTTTTTTTACCCAGAGAGTGATTGGGGCATGGAATGCGCTGCCTGGGGCAGTGGTGGAGGCAGGTACATTGGTCAAATTCAAGAGATTACTAGATAAGCATATGGAGGAATTTAAATAGAGGGATATGTGGGAGGAAGGGGTTAGATAGTCTTAGGCGAGGTTTAAAGGTCGGCACAACATTTCCCAAACCAGATGATCGGGCTTGCCAAATTCAGTATTCAGTAGACAGTTTTGTAGCACCTTCTTGAAAGCTGGTATGTTGGAGTGATTATATTGTCTGTGCAGCCAAATTTTGCAAGGCAGCAGGTCTGCTTCCCAATTGCCACAGCTCCCTGATGGCCTGAGGCATCGCTCTGTTCCCGTGGAACAGCATCCTGCTGACACTACAGATTGACTAGCTGCTGGATCACGAGAACTCTACAAGTATGGTCTGAGACTCAATGGTGGCATGAAGACTTTGAATGAGCTCACCTGTCCCTTCGTGAAAGCAGAAATCTAATCCATCAGGCACTGTATAACCTTAACTGTATAAATAATACTCTTCGAGCTCCAGGTGATCTCCTGTGAGACGTGAGAGATTGACTCCTCCATGCTCTGATCAATCACCTCATGCATTTGGGTGTAATAGCTGCCTCCCACTGTCCAACACTACCAATGGAATGTGTCCTCTCCTTTTTCCACTGAGGTAGGGCTAGTGTGTGGAGTCACCCTTCAGTGAACCAACCCAATAGATTTCCTTCAGCTCCCGACTACAGCCTTCTAGCACCCAGGTGACTCACCCCTTGAAATGTTCTTCTCTAACCTGCATTCATCTCTTATACAGTCTGTATCTGAGCTGGTGCCTAGAGGGGATAGATGCAAAAGCACAAAATACCCTTCAGCAGCCATCTCATCCTTATCCTTCCTCCCTGCCTCCTCTGGGGTGGCCAGGTTTTTTTCTGCCTGTTGAGCCTGGATTGATATAGCAATGGTAGCATGGTCATACAGTGTGCACAGAAACCTGGTGAAAAGTGTCCTGGACAGGCTTAGACTGAGCGGTCATTTCAATATGGGAGGAAGTTGTGTGGAAGGATCATAAGATATGTGCCTACCACAGAGATACCAAAATGCTCTGCTGACCCTAGGACACGGGGACAGTCCGCTAGGAAGGCTCTGTCCCAGGATCAGTCATTCTCTGACCCAGAGGGAACCCTGCTTCTGCCCAGAGTGATAGGAGGCAAATTTGAAGTGAGACAAAGAGGCAACAGAGGGGTGAGCTGATGGGACAGTTAATTTACAATGACTACATGCAACACTGTGGCTCCAAGCAAGTGTTTGGAGGGGCATCACTGTCCGTCAGTGAGTGCGGGGAGAGGTTGACACTCTCGGTGAGTGCAGGGAGGGGTGTGGTGACACTCCCAGTAAGTGCAGGGAGGGTGTGGTGACACTCTCAGTGAGTGTGGGGAGGGGTGTGTTGACACTCGCGGTGAGTGCAGGGAGGGTTGTGATGACACTCAGTGAGTGCGGAGAGGATATTGGTATTGGTATTGGTTTATTATTGTCACTTGTATCGAGGTTCGGTGAAAAACTTGTCTTGCATACCGATCGTACAGGTCAATTCATTACACAGTGCAGTTAAGTTGGGTTTGTACAGAAGGAGGGGTGTAGTGTCACTCTCAGTGAGTGCAGCAAGAGGTGTGGCGACACTCCTGGTGAGTGCGGGAGGGTGTCTCTTTCAGTGAGTGCATGGAGGAGATGTCACAGAAACTCTGAAATCCTATCCCAAGTGTGCAGGACACAGAGATATAATCAGCAGGAAGACATTAGTGGACCGGAAATTATGATGAAAAGTATAATTGGAACAGTACAATAAAAGGTTGAATATGTCAGTGCAAAATTTGTTTAATATATTGAGATGAAAATGTATATGTATATACTGATAGGCTAAAAGGCCTAATTCTGCTCCTATGTCTTATGGTCTTATGTGTACATTTTGTTCATTTATTATTTACATGGAGAAATCTAATGTAATTTTTTTTTGTTTTCTTGCAAAAGGCCTTTCGTGTCAAAATCTGTGAAAAGCATTGGGTTCAGAAGGGTGTTTCTCACGCTTGGCTTTTAGTTGTGATATACGGTATGTGATGACTCTTCTATTTTTCTGTAAATATTGTAACTTTGGCATAGATTCTATTTTTTGGAACAGGGATAGGAAGCTAACATCAGCGCATTTTTCCTTCTTCACATGTGTTTAGCTTCAAGTCCCATTTAGAAATTTGAGCATAAGATCTGGGCTGAATCTCCAGCATAGTACCAAGGGTATACAACATATTTGCATGTGCCTTCTGTCAGATGTCATGTTAAATCAAGACTGTGTCTTCTCTCTCAGATGAATATAAAGACTTCAAAGCACAACTTTAAAGAAGAAAATGGGAATTATCCCCGTATCCTGATCAATTTTTAACTCCCATAACAGCAAAGAAATATGAGCAGTAGTAGGTCATTTGGCCCCTCAAACCTGCTCCATCGTTCAATAAGATCATGGCAGATCTGATCCTGGCCTCAACTCAGTTTTCTTGTCCAATCCCCATAACCCTTAATTCCCCTAAAGTCCAATAATCTATTTAAGATAAGATAAGATCTTTATTAGTCACACGTACATCGAAACACACAGTGAAATACATCTTTTGCGTAGTGATTTTTGGGGGGCAGCCCACAAGTGTCGCCACACTTCCGGCGCCAACATAGCATGCCCATAATTTCCTAACATGTACGTCTTTGGAATGTGGGAGGAAACCGGAGCACCCGGAGGAAACCCACACGGACACGGGGAGAACGTACAAACTCCTTACAGACAGTGGCCAGCTATGAGTGTAGATTCTTGGAGTCATATATGTGGAAACAGGCTCTTTGGCCCACCAAGTCCATGCTGGCCATCAATTATCTATCTATTTATTTGAAAACTCATCATTCAAAGACTAACAACCCTCCTCTCAATCTGGCATGATTGACTGCTTATCCTGAGACCATAACCACTCGTTCAAGAGACCCTGACCAGGGGAAATATCCTCACAGCATTTATACTGTCAAACCTCCTCCAAATGTTCAATGTTTCAATTAACATAATAGGTTATCTGGCCTTTATCATATCAATGGTTTGTGGAAGCTTACTATTTGTGAGTTGGCTGCTGTGTGGTCTATACTTCAACAATGACCTCAATCCATTAAGTCCATTGGCTGCAGATTGCTTTGATATGTTCTGAGGTAGTGGAAGGTGCTTTAGAAATACAATTATTTCATTATTCCCTTTTTGATAGATTAGCTCGATCATACCAACTTTGTCACCTCAACAGATTCTGCAACCACCTCTCTTGTTGCATGCATCTAATTGTTTTTGTTGTCATTTGTCCTCCTTACTGATTTAGGCTTGTTCCCATGTTTAAGTCCCTTGCTCTTATAATACTTTGCCAAGTGAATAATCAGCTTTCCCTTCAAGTCAGGCAATTCTTCCTCATTGTTCAAAACGTCAGTTGGAAATGTTGTTAGACACCAGAAAGTTTACTCTTTAGACTGATTGGCTGTTTGGATAGCTTGATGTCATCTCAATTGTGAGGAATCCCTTCAAATTAATTCTCAACAGCAGATGATGTTGAAAAAGGGAAGGCCACAGGTCACTGGGACTGCTTCAAGGGCAGCACTGCTATTGATGCAAAATGTAAGACAGAACTTAACTTTTCACTTTACAGGTGCTGGTGAATCTCTTAGGGTCTATTACCAGAATTTTCAATTTTTATTGCAAATTTATTGTTTTCACAGAACTTGTAAGTTGGGAAGGAGTCCAGACGTGGAATTATGAATACTCACCAACAAATATGACATGGCCAGATGCCAGAGAGTACTGCCAAAAGTCCTTCACTGACCTGGTTGCAATTCAAAACCAAGAGGAAAATGATCATTTGAATAGGATATTACCAAAAAATCCAACTTACTACTGGATTGGAATAAGGAAGATTGATGGTGTTTGGACCTGGGTTGGAACAAATAAATCATTGGATAAAGAAGCAGAAAACTGGGCGGTAGGCGAACCAACTCCTGGGGCAGAAGATTGTGTAGAAATTTATATAAAGAGAGAAATAGACGCAGGAAAATGGAACAATGATCCCTGTACAGAAAGAGAGAAACGAGCTTTATGCTACTTAGGTAAGGTTCTGTTGGCCTATTCCTTTTAAATGTATTTGGAGTTAGAAGTTAGTTACCAAAAAAATTGGGCATGCAGTGCTGATTTGATGCCAGGACTGCCAATTGGATTTTAATGCTCCAGCTTTCTTAACCTTGGTCAGCTAAATATACAATAAGCAGCAGCAAGTAAATCACCATGCCATTAATGAAGGTTAGTTACTGATTAGTTTTCATTTAACGCTGTGAAGAATCTACAAATATAGATGTTTTCCAGAGATGTGTAATGTTGCTAAAATCCACAGAAGGTGGTGTGGTAAGTGATGAAGGACCTTAGCTCAGAAGTTGTTTCTGATTTACATATTAGATCATGATTACTTTGTACATATCTCCCAAGGGCAACTTGCTGCATAAAGTCTGTTTCTACCTCACAGCAAGGCCCTGTGCTGTGGCAGCAGGATCTTATGCAAGCCAGGATATTCAGGAACCTTAGTTGTGTGTACTTTAGTAAGAACATCCGAGATGAAGCTTGCCACTTGATCCAGCCACTACTGTAACTACTGAGGCTCACCACAAACTTTTATGCATTGAAGTAATTCTAAGCTGGAGTTGGAGATATTTGCAACATTTTGCAATTTGTTATCTATTGTTGCTTCAGTAGTTTTTCACAAGGTCTGTTTTCAATTAATTTCATCAAGAAAATACTGCATATTTTAAATAACTATATTCATTGGAATTGGTTTATTATTGTCACTTGTACTGAGGTGCAGTGAAGAACTTGTCTTACATACCATTCATACAGATCAATTCATTACACAGTGCACTGAGGTAGTGCAAAGTAAAACAATACAGAATGAAGAATGAAGTGCAATGCAGGCAGACAATAAGGTGCAAGGTCATAACGAGGTAGATTGTGAGGTCAAGAGTCCCTCTTATCGAACGAGGGAACTGTTCAATAATATTATAACAGCAGGATAGAAGCTGTCCTTGAGCCTGGTGGCATGTGCTTTCAGGCTTTTGTATCTTCGTATCTTCATATTTTACTGATACCCATTTTCAATTTATCTTTGGAGTATAGCTTACCTGCGTATGTTTTTCAAAGCCCAATAAAGATTAAAAAAATGTACTTATATGAAAAAGTGTATGACTGGGTTCTGTGCTAAACTAGAGTACAAAATGGGATGAGAAGAGGGCAACAGAAAAAAATCAACCAATCACATTACTGATGAAATATATTATTAGATTGTATTATTCTTTTTTTCTCTTTTACTCTGTTTTCAATACAGTTTTAATGTTTGGAAAATAAACTATGAAAAAATATTTATTAATCACCCAATGCTAACTGACCCTTCAAATACAGGTCATCCCCTGGTTACCAACACCCCCTACATACATTTGAGCTGCCATAATATTATTAAATTCAGAAGTATGATATAGGAACATACATTTGTTCCTACGATCTGCAGAACTAGTTTCCTTTCTCTCTCCACTTTTAGTAATTGTTCTTTCTCATCAGTCCGATGTGCTTTTGATGCCATTCATTACAATACACTGGAGGTATGGTTACCATATCAAGTGATTTTTGTGTGTTTTCTGACTTCTGCACAAAATCAACTTATGACGTTTGTAAAAAAGGAACCCACTTGTTACACAGGTCAGTCTGTAATGTCCACAGATACATTTCCTGAAGGCTTCACTGAGTAAATGACAAGGAGTAGAAATGCAACACCTTGAGGTTTTGATATCATTTGTAATTTTACTACCATTTTCATGATGGACATTCAAGTTCAAGTTTATTGTTCTACATGGTATAAATGCCATAAAAATTAGCTTTTTGCAGCAGCAGCAGCACAGTACATTCATTACAAGATGAGGAAAAAAGTGTGTTAACATAAAATTAAATTAACATAAATTATAAATAACATACATGTATTAAAAATAAAAACAAAATAAACATAATGACACTTAGCTATTAAAGAAAGACTGGGAATTGAAGTTGCGACCTACAGGGTCTAATTCTATCCTAATCCAATCACACAATGAATTCTTAAAAAATATTGTGCTCATCTTGTTTATTCCCCAGTAGGATGCTTACAAATGTACTTCTTTACTTCAAGGATGTTAAATGGTAGGATTAATCTTTTAGGATAAGTAAATGAAATTGACCAACTGTTATTGAGTGCATACAGAGAGATAAGGAGGTAGGCTTTAGGATTAGGAAATGCAAGTCAGGATCAGTACCCCAATCAACAGAAAATAAACATTGGCCAGATCTGGATGTCAATTTGTACTAGCACATTCTTTACTCATAAAGGGGTTCTTCCACTCTGGGAGTACACATCAGAAATCTGGGTCTGCACTGCCAATGACTTCTCAAGGTGTAGGTTTGGAAACTTGGGCAGCAGATACCTGAATTTGGCAAAATTTTTTCTCATTATGGTTAAGAGCAGGGATGTGTAAAGTGTCCCCCTTTAGGATCACAGTTTCTGCATATATGTATTTATCTTGTTTTCTTTTGACAGCTTCATGCAAACCTACTTCGTGCAGTGGTAACGGAGAATGTGTGGAAACTATAGGAAGTTATACGTGCCGGTGCAGTGAAGGGTTCTATGGGTCAGGGTGTGAAAATGGTAAGCACGGTAACTCTGTTAGGACATTTCAGAGACCAGTTAAACAGAGAACCATATTAGTGGGTTCAGCCTGGGCAATGACAGCAGATTCAAGAATGGTTCTCATCATATCTGATATTTCAGTCACAATTCAGTGGCAGATATAATTTTACATTTATGGTTTGCAATTAATTTTATAATTTGGAATAAACCTGATTTGCGTGGTAACAATGAAAGTAAAAGTGTTGCTGTTTGCCCTTATCACTCCAATAGTAACATTTTGAGCATGTAAAGCTGAACACAAAAATTCACCGCTGTCAATAATCTGAAGCTCCTTCACAGGCTGTGTTGCTTTCAAATTTCCCCACTGCAATCAAACAGAAACCACTTGTGCTGAGTCATAGAGTCATACAGCATGGAAACAGGCCCTTCAGCCTAACTCATCCATTCTGACTGTGTTGCCCAGTGAGCTGGTCCCATCTGCCCGCATTTGGCCCTTAGCCCTCTAAACCTCTCCTATCCATGTACTTATCTAGATGGCTTTTAAAGGTTGCTAATGTGCCCACCTCAACCACTATTCCTGGCAGATTCGCACCACCCTTTGCATGAAGAAGCTGCCCCTGATGCCCCTTTTAAATCTCTCGTCTCTGATCTTAAACCTATGCCGTCTTGCTTTTAGCACCCCCTCCCAGGGAAAGACTATATCCCTCATGATCTTATATACCTCTAACAGGTCACCCCTCAATCTCCTACATTCCAGAGAATAAAGTCCAAGTCTACGCAACCTCTCCTTGTAACTCAGACCCCCAAGTCCAGGCAACATCCTGGTAAATCTTTTCTGCACTTTTTCCAGTTTAATGATATCTTTCCTACTGATGTGAGTGTAGGCTCTTCACAAGCCATTTCCAGTGTAAAGAGCCTTGCATATCTAATGCTTGGTTACAAGAGGTCTGAGTGAGTTTTTATATGGTGTGCTAATCCATAATTATTGCTTAGCCAAGATCCTGGCCAAAAATATAATTTTATGTGTATTGTAAATCACTTATATGAATATTTTAGAAATTGTGTTGAGAAAAAAATTGAGCTTTAAATGCTCTGCAATCAATTTTATTGTTTTTGAGAGTAATTAGTGAAAATGTAGCCATTCTACAAATATTGTGCAGTTCAGGAGATTCCACTTGACATTTGAGGTTATGATAAGTTATTGAGAAGCTCAGACATTTTGTATGTGGGCTGCACAGCATGCAATTTCCCTATTGTGCAATGCTTGCATAGAGAATTAGGAACTGATTTCCTAATATAGAAAAATACTTGACAGCTCACAGAAAATAACCTTCATACTGCTCCAGTCATTGGAACTGTGCAATGTAAAGGACTATTCACCCACCAGACATTTACCCGCAGTCTGCTGCAGACATCCCTGGAGGCAGGTTGGGATGTCAAGAGACAGCTGTCTATTTCTGCAGTGATACTGGCAGTGATGTGCAGGCATGGTAGTATAGTGGTTAGCATAACACTATTACAGCGCCAATGACCTGGGTTCAATTCCAGCCACTGTCTGTAAGGAGTTTGTATGTTCTCCCCGTGTCTGAGTGGGTTTCCTCCGGGTGCTCCGGTTTCCTCCCACATTCCAAAGATGTACGGGTTAGGAAGTTGTGGGCATGCTATGTTGGTGCAGGAAATGTGACACTTGCAGGCTGCCCCCAGAACACTCTATGCAAAAGATGTATTTTACTGTGTTTTGCAATGAACATGTGACTAATAAAGATAACGTATCAAAAAAAATATTGGATGAAGTGCATTTCCGCTTCTGCACTACTGACCTCTGCTGTGTTTCTGGAGTGCTCGCATAGGGCTCAAGTCTGCAAACCCTATCACCCCAAGAGGTTTCAGAGAGCCATGCTCCAGTTCTCCAAGTAACCCATCCCAACTAAGTTTTCCTATATCTATGGTAACAGAGATCTGGTACCTTCTGCAGACAGAGCTACATTCATGTATGTGTGTCTGACAGCCCCAACAATTAGACATCAAGATGGCAGTCACTCTAAGTTTACTAGACTCCAAATCATTCCAGTGGTGGAGGCTGATCCATGATGCCCATCTTTTTGTTCCCTTTTTCCTGAGCAGAGGTTTTCAGGCTGAGTGGCACACAAATTTCCAAAAGTAACATCAAGCAAAAAACAACAATTCCTTGGAGCTTTGGGTTTCCCTTCAGAACCCAGACCTCCAGGTGAATAATAAAGACTATCACTCCCTGAACACAAGCTCTCGGTTGACCATGACAAACTACTGCTCATGGTCAGTGCCATATAGGCAGGGTCTTCACACAATTCTTTAACCATCATGTTAATCATCATTCCTCAGACTGTATCTTGGCTTCTGATTCCTGTCTATGCTCCAACAGATACAGCTGAATGCCATTATAATAGTCACTGGGCTACCTCCCCCCCACAAACCCACACCACCTCCCCCCCACAACCTGAGGGTCTCAAGGAGAATGCTATAGGACTCCACAAAATGAGACTCTGGTCCACCCCTGTAGGGGTGCCTGAAGTACTCTCTAGAGAGAGTTGGGACGTTCATTGCTCACTGCTCTACAACTTCATCATCCAAATCACAGATTTGTTGCAGTATGGTCAGAGGCTGTTTAGTGCATTGAGATTGTGCCATCTCTGTGCAAGAGCAATTCATCCAGTGCTACTTCCCCGCCCTTTCCCCACAGCCCTGCAAATACGTTCCTTTCAAGTAGGTGGATTAAACCTTCATCAGTACAAGGAGTGGACACATTGAAGATTGTGAACCAATGCAATCCACTTTCTAAATGCATTGTAGGGAGAAGAAAATGATGGTGCCTGCATAACTATATATTAAAGTCTGAAGATGGGACCAATAAAGAAGGCTGCCTTTTCCGTTGAAGCATTTCACTCCCTATTCAGGGAATCACTTGCAGTGATTTCATTTGTGTTTCCAAGATGGAGAAAAGTGTACTCAGTATAATGCAAGAGAAGATACTACCCGATCCATCCAAAAGCTTTGACTCACTATATCGTTATGGCTGCTTACTTAGTCATCAGAATGCCTTCATCTATTGAACTCCATTTTATTTTCATCTCCATGAAAGTTTACAAAACAATCCCACCAATAGGTCAGGTCCAAGGAAAGACCTCACAGCGTGTGCTTCCTTTGATTCTGCACAGGACTATGCCCTTGAAAGAATAAAGTACAAGAAGAAATCAGCATGTATCACAACATGACACTGTATGAGTAAATGGCAGAGAGCTTGGAACAGTTCCTGCCTGTGCTGAAAGGAAGGCTAAGGGTATCTCCTGAAACTGTTTATTTCTAACCAATTGATGGCTACTTCAAACACAACGAATAAATCAATGAATAAAAACTCACTGCAGCACCCACTGCCTCATCTTTCCAAAGCATCTCTGGATATTCTACCTGCACATATAATTTGTTTGGCTAAGTTGATACAAACAAAACATTTGAATGAACATAGATCTTAGAGCATTAACAATAAAGGATATTTACAATTTGTTTTCATTTAAGATAGCCTTTTAACTGAGCTTTTGGCCTACTGCTTCTATGTAACAGAGCAATAATCTTGGCATATTTTGTAAGATCGCAGCATTTCGTTCTGCATTGTTTCTAAGCACATGGTGAATCACTCCAGGAACTTATTCTGCAACCACTTCCTGGCATCTTATTGCCCTTCTGTGTCTCACCAGGATGTTAAGATCAAAATCAGGAAAAAAATGAACGTGCTTCCTCCCCTGCACAGCCTCTTTTGCAGCCATTTCAAAAGAAATCAACAGCACTTACACTTACATCAATGTTGTGGTTTAGTAGACAATACCATTGAGAGCTGGAGCCCTGACAGCAATAAGCGCTGCACTGGGGTGGGATGCCAGGTGTGTAGTATTAACTTGCCAATAATTACAATCTGTACATTGACAAGAAAACAGCAGCAGGATCACAATGGAATAATATCTCTTTTGCTGTGGCATGAATAAATATAGGCCTACAGTTCCCTTTTAGAAGTTTCCTTATTCCCTTAGGATGTCGAAGGAAGCCACTCGGTCTATTCCACAACTCATTTTCCCTGTACCGTATTCTCCCCAAATTCCCATCAACCCACCAACACAGGGATAGTTTTACATTTTACAATTTTACAATCTATCAATCAGCACATCATTGGGATGTGGGAGGAAACCAGAGGAAACCCATACCGTTACAGGGAGTGCATGCCCATGTGGTGCAAACTTAGCACAGACAGCACTAGAGGTCAGAATTGAACCTGGGTCACCGGAGCTGTGAGGCAGCAATTCTCACAGCCACTGTGTTGCTCAAATATGACCTAATTTCTGTAGCTTTCTTAACACTAAATGGTTAATAATGCCATTTCACTTTCAGATGCAATTCATTTTTTCTCCAATATTTTGTAAAATATTTTAAAAGTTTAATTAAAAATGTTCCTGTCTGTGAAATGAAACTTTTTTCCAAGCCAGGGGTGAGCCATTACATTTTCACTGGCCATAAATTCTTGGCCTCATATATTCTGAGGTAGAACTGTTTATTATTCATCATATTTTTTCTAAAAGAGACCTAATAATGAATCAAGACTTGGATTTGAGTGAATGGGGCACATTTACAAACTTTGCAGATGGCACATATTTGGAAATATAGCAAGAGGTGAGTACAGTTACAGACTTCAAGAGGCCAGAGAATGGTTGGTGAAAGAGACAGAAACATATCAAATGAAATTTTACATGGAAGAATGAAGAAAAGCAAAGGTTACAATTCTAAGGTGGGTGCAGGAACAGAAAGCTCTGGGGATACACATGCACAAGTCTTTGAAAGTGCCAGAACGTCTTGAGAAAGAGATTAAAAATCATGTAGCATCCTATGCTTCATAAATAAAGACATGGAATGAAAGTAATTATATTTAATAATTTTGCAGGATTTGAGTGCTGCTAGTAAGGCTCCACATACCCAATTGTCCTTGATAAGGTGACGTTGAACCGCCATCTTGAACCACTGCTGTCCTTCCCACAGAGTTATTGGGTAGGGAATTCCATGTGGCATGCCACTTACAGGGAACTATGTACTTGTACCCCTTGGTCTCTCTGGACTGCAACCCTCCCCATTTTATGGAGACGCAAGAGACTCCAGATGCTGGATTCTTGAGCAAAAAACAAACTGTTGCAGGAAATCAGATGGTCAGGCAGCATCTGTGGAGGGAAATGGATAGTCAGCGTTTTGGGTCAAGACCCTTAATCTGGACCAAAAGAAAGAGGGGTGATAGCCAGTATACAGAGCTGAGGGGAAGGGGTGGAGCAAGAGCTGACAAGTGATAGGTGAATCCAGGTGAGGAGAGATGATAGGCAGATGAGAAAGAAAGGATGGAAATAACTACAGAGGCTGGGAGGTGATAGCTGGAGGCAACAAAGGGATGCAGATGATGGGCTGATCATCCAGGTAGGAGCAGATGCTAAAATACCCGAGGCAATGAAGTGTAGAGTGTCCTCCAGTTACCCTCTTGGTTGTGAGATGTGCAAATACAATATGCTGCAGGTTTGCCCACATAATGCATGTCACTGCACCAGGTGAGGTTCTTTGAGAATTTCTAATTTAACATATTTTGCATAAGTGCAATTATTACTCAATTCTTCACTTTCTGTTTCAGCTGTGAAGTGTGATGTTCCAAAGCTTCCTGCGAATGGCTATCAGAACTGTTCCCATTCAGGTGGAAACTTCACTTTCCGCTCAGTTTGTGATTACAGCTGTGCAGAAGGCTTCTCATTGAATGGGTCGGAGAGTCTGCAGTGTAACAGCTCTGGAACGTGGTCGTCACCCATACCAACTTGTGAAGGTAGCCTTTGTTTAATATGTGTTTCCATAATTTTGTCCCTTTCCATGAGGAGTGTTGTGTCATGAGGAATGCAGAAAAGTACTGATTTTAAGCATGTATTTTCAGAAATAGTGTAAAAAACACAGAAGGCAAATTTATATTTGAGGTACAAAAGACTGCAGATGCTGGAATCTGGAGTAACAGACAATCTGCTGGAAGAACACAGTGGGTTGAGCAGCATCTGTGTGGAGAAAGGAATTGTCTGTCCTGATACAGGGTCTCGACCCTAAACGTTGGCAAATCCTTTCCCTCCACAGATGTTACTTGACCTAAGTTCCTCCAGCAGATTGTTTGTTGCTTTAAATCTATCTTCACTGTTTCTTGATGTTACTAATCAAGTGTTTCAAATAATTGCATGATATGATGTTGATGAGTGAGAAACTCTGATGTTGGTCCCTTTAAATAATATCATCATTGTCTATTATCAGTACTTGGCTGATAAGATATCCTCTTCTCTCTGCTTTAGGACTGCACTGCAATTACCTTTCTTTTTTCTGAGAGCAATCAGGCTCTTATGTCTAATAATTTATGCTGCAGGAACAACTATTTACTTTTACTTGAATTTTTCTTGACTCAGCGAACTCCAATCAGAAGTGGGACTTTTTTGCTCTGTCGACACAGCCCCACATCAGTTTTAAGTGGATTTTCAAATGATCAGGAACAATCTAGAGAGACTTTACCACTCCACGGTTTAGAAAGTAGTCAGATTACCAAAATAATCCTTAAATAAACATAGACAAGAATGAAAGAGAACAGGTTGCCTCCTCTGACAACAGGACAAGTGTAAATTCCTCCCATTGTTTGCCCTCGATCTGGACTGGTGTGGTGCTAATCAATCACCTGATCACCTAACAACCTGGGTCTTGCTCTCTTTACTGACTGGTTGTCCACACCATGTTTCTTTATTGTTACCCCATCACATGGGATAGTCTGTTAGGCTGTGATGTGAACAGTGTTAATCAGCTATCGTAAGGTTTACTAATGCAGTGCTGCCTTGTGAATTGTAAGCTGCCTTTCAATTGTCAGGGGTCACCACTTCACCTGTGTGTTTTTCATCTTAGGCGCCCTCTTGGGGTCAAGAATAACTGATTTTCACTCTATTTTTCTGGGTTCTGAAGTGGTTGATAAGCCCAGTATAGGATCTGCAGACTCTGCCACAAGTGAGGCAGGAGATACTTGATGGAATGGATGGGGTGGATAGTTTGCGAGGTGGTCCACTCATTTAGCCATTTATATTGGGCCTCTGTGTTCTGCCAGCAAATAGACTTGAAATCCTTAGCGCTTCCCCAGCAGCCCCTTTCTCATTTTGGTCATGTGCCAGGGATTCACATCGGCCGATGGAAATGTTACACTTTTCCAAGCGAGCCTTGAAAACATCTTTGAAATTATTCCTCAGTACATCCAGTAACCTCTTACTGTTACAGTGCTTTGTGTAGAATGACCATTTTGGGAGTCTGCTTTTAGGCGATCATTGGTATCTCTTCAGTGCTTTGTGGTGCCTGTGTATGTTGTCTTGTTCTCGGATGCATACAAGAGGAGAAGGATCACTGCTGGACAGTAAACCATGAACTTTGTGCCAAGTTTGAGGCATTGATCTCCAAACACTTTTTTACTCAGAAAGCTGCCTCTGCTGAGAGATGTCTCCTGAGATACGGCAAGTAGTCCATCTTTTCCAGAATCTCGTCATGAAAACTTAATTACAGGGGACAATGTTGTCTGTAGGGGTGAGTAGCAGAGGACCTTTGCTTTGTAGATGCTAAGTACAAGGCCCATTCTCTCATATGCCACAGGGAACAAGGCAACAATGACTTGGAGCTTGGCCTTGGACCATGTGCATACACAAGTGTTATCTTCATACTGCAACACAATGCCTGAGGTTGGGGTAACCTTGGTTCTGGAGTGGAGGTGACATAGGTTGAACAGTTTTCCATTGTTCTGTAGATTAGTTCAACTTGAATTGGAAGCTTGTTAGAGGTGAATCACAGTATTGCAGTGAGAAAAGTTGAGGAAAGTCATGATGGACATGGTGGGCTAAAGGGCCTGTTTCTGTGCTATATCAGCTATGACTTTAAAGTATCGGGCTGATGACACAGCCCTGCATGACATCAATCTGCATGGACATTGAGTCTGTTGTGAATCTTTGATTAAGATCACAGCCTGGATGCTATCATGTGGCAGACATTGGATGGAAATTAATTTCTGCAGGTGGCCAAACTTTTGACAGCTGCACCATCATCACTCTCAGTTGATCGAGTGAGATAAAGGAAGGCATGCATAAGAATTGATGTTATCTCTGTATTTATCTTGTGGTGAAGGTTGTGTCCATTGTGCCAGTAGATGGAGGTAATCCACACTGTGCAGCTATTAAGCCACTGAGAAGTGGTGGTTGAGGAGGACCCTGGCAATAACATTCTCTGTGGCAGACAGCAGGGAGACCTTTCTGTAATCACCACAGCTGGATTTCTCTCCTTCCTTCAAGCTGATCATGATTAAACTGCCTCTAAGGTCCCCTGGCATGTTGTCACCTTCACAGATGCAGGAGATGAGAATTTGTGTTGATATATTCAGGGCAAGCAATCTAACGGTCCTGACAAGGAATGGTCAAGCTATTTTTGTTTATTTTGAAAGTTTTTCTGTTTGGTTATTTGGGGATCAGGAGAAATACCTTAACTGTTTTTCTATTTATTAAACATGTCTCTAAGTACATTAAGTTCGGCTTGTCACCGAACACTCTAACAAACTTCTACAGATGTACTGTTTAAAGTATCCTGACTGGTTGCATCATGGTCCGGTATGGCAATTTGAATGCACAGAAACATAAGAAGCTGCAAAGAGTAGTGGCCTCTCCTCAACATATTACAGGCACATCCCTCCCCACCATTGGTAGTATCTACACGAGGCACTGCCTCAAGAAGGCAACATCTATCATCAAAGATCCCCACCATGCCATCTTTTTGCAGCAACCATTGGCAGGTGATACAGAAGCCTGAAGTCCCACACCACCAGGATCAAGAACAGATACTTCCCTTCAACCATTCAGTTCTTGAACCAACCGGCAAAACTGTAATCACGACAGTTTAGCAACACTATTACCATTTTCATCACTTTTCACTAAAATGGACTTTATTATTTTTTGTTCAAAGTGTGTTCTTTCTTGTAAAAATTGTGTATAATTTATGTTTAATTTATGTTCTCCTTGTGAATGCTGCTTAAATGATGCAATGTGCCTGTGATGTTGCTGCAAGTAAGTTTTTCATTGCATCTGCGCATACATGGACTTGGGCATGTGACAATAAACTCAACTTTGACTTTGACATTAATACATTTCTACTTTTTTAATTATTTAAGTCTAGCTTGACTGTTTTTAAATGTCCCTAAGTATCAGACAAAAATTACAAAGCATTAAAATGCCTTTTACAGTAGTGAGATATCAAAGTTAAAATGTTCCTCTTATTTACATGGTTTAAGAAAACCCCATCTTCAATAAAATATTGTGTGGGAGACCTAATTTTATGCAAAGTACTGTTTATGTTGTGATGAGTGACACCACTTTTCATTTAGAACTTCTGGACGATCGTAACTTACTGACATTACAACATGTCTGCATGTATGGACAGAATGATTCTCCAATGCAGTCGTGAAGGTCGGGTACAATGTCAAGAGCATTGTGAATGAGGTGTTAAGTTATGGTGTGCCTTGCATCTGCCCACGTTGGAGCAGATGCTAAAATACCCGAGGCAATGAAGTGCAGAGTGTCCTCCAGTTACCCTTTGGTTGTGAGATGTGCAAATACAATATGCTGCAAGTTCGCCCACATAATGAATGTCACTGCACCGTGTGAGGTGCTTTGAGAATTTCTAATTTAACACATTTTGCATTAGTGCAATTATTACTCAATTCTTCACTTTCTGTTTCAGCTGTGAAGTGTGATGTTCCAAAGCTTCCTGCAAATGGCTATCAGAACTGTTCGCATACAGGTGGAAACTTCACTTTCCGCTCAGTTTGTGATTACAGCTGTGCAGAAGGCTTCTCATTGAATGGGTCAGAGAGTCTGCAGTGTAACAGCTCTGGAAGGTGGTCGTCACCCATACCAATTTGTGAAGGTAGCCTTTGTTTAATATGTGTTTCCACAATTCTGCCTCGTTCCACTAGTCATACTGGAATGCAAAAAAGTACTAATTTTGTGTATGTTTTCAGGAATAGTGAGAAAAACACAAAAAAGGCTTCAATTTGTCTTTGAGACATAAAAGACTGCAGATGCTGAAATCTGGAGCAACAATCTACTGGAGGAACTCAGCGGGTTGAGCAGCATCTGTTGGGAGAAAGGAATTGTTGACATTTCAGGTCAAGACCCTGCATCAGGAATTATCTGTCCTGATGCAGGGTCCTGACTGAAACATTGGCAATTCCTTTCCCCCGACAGCTGTTGCTTGACCCGCTGAGTTCCTCCAGCAGGTTGTTTGTTGCTTTCAATTTATCTTCCCTATATTTTGATGTTATTAAGTAAGTGTTTCAAATAACTGCATGATATGATGTTGATGAGTGAGAATCTGTGATGCCAGTCCCTCTGAATAGAGACCAATTAAACAGAGGAACAACATTAGTGGGTTCAGCCTGGGCAACAACAGTAGATTCAAGAATGGTTCTCATCATGTCTGATATTTCAGTTACAATTTATTGGCAGATATACTTTTACATTTATGCTTTGTAATTAATTTTATAATTTGGAGTAGACCAGATTTGTGTGGTAACAATGGAAGTAAAAGTGTTGTTGTTTGCCCTCAACACTCCAATAGTAACATTTTGAGCATGTAAAGCTGAACACAAAAATTCACCGCTGTCAATAATCCAAAGCTCCTTCACAGGCTGTGTTGCTTTCAAATTTCCCCACTGCAATCAAACAGAGACCACTTGTATTGATGTGAATGTAGGCTTTTCACAAGCCATTTCCAATGTAAAGAGCCTTGCAAGTCTAATGCTTAGATACAAAGACTCTGAGTGAGTTTTTAAATGGTGTGCTCATCCATAATGATTGCTTAACCAAGTTTCTGGCCAAAAAAAGGTAATTTTATGTGTATTGTAAATCACTTATATGAATATTTTAGAAAATAATTTATTGAGTTTTAAGTGCTTTGCATTGATTTTACTGTGCTGCAGAGTAAATAGTGAAAATGCAGCCATTCTCTAAATATTGTGCAGTTCAGGAAATTCCATCTGGTACTTGAGGTTATGATAGGTAATTAAGAAGCTAAGACATTTTGTATGTAGACTGCTCAGCGTGCAATTTTCCCCATTGTGCAATGCTTGCATGGAGCATGAGGAACAGATTTCCTAATTTAGAAAATTGCTTGACAACTCAGAAAATCTCATTTTCATACCGCTCCAGTCATTGGAACTGTGACATGTAAAGGACTATTCGCCCACCAGACATTTGCCTGCAGTCTGCTGCAGACATCCCTGGAGGCAGGCTGGGGTGTCAAGAGGCAGCTGCCTATTTCTGCAGTGATACTGGATGAAATGCATTGGCATTTCTCTGCTACTGATTTCTTTGTTGTGAGTGTTTCTGAATTGTTGGTGTTTTTTGTCAAGACCCTGCAAATCGTTTCCCCCCCCCCCCCCCCCCACAGATGTTTCTTGACTAGCTAAGTTCCTCTAGCAGATTGTTGCTTTAAATGCACCTTCAATGTTGCATGATGTTATTATTCAAGTGTTTAAAGTAACTGCAAGATATGACATTGATGAGTGAGAATCTCTGACGTCAGTCCCTTTAAATAATTTAATATAGAATATAAATTCTATATATAAAAGCAATTCTAGAATATAAAAGCAAGGATGTAATGCTGACACTTTATAAGGCATTGGTCAGACCACATGTGGAGTAATGTGAACAGTTTTGGGCCCCCTGTCTAAGGAAGGATGTGCTGGTGTTGTAGAGGGTCCAGAGCAGATTTATGAGAATGATCCCGGAGATGAAAGGATTAACGTATGAGGAGCGTTTGATAGTTCTGGGCCTGTACTCGCTGGAGTTTAGAAGGATGACAGGGGGATCTCATTGAAACCTACCGAATATTGAAAGGCCTGGATAGAGTGGACATGGAGAGGATGTTTCCAATAGTGGGAGAGTCTAGGACCAGAGGACACAGCCTCTGAATAGAAGGATATCCATTTAGAACAGAGATGAGGTGGTAGCCAGAAGGTGGTGAATCTCTGGAATTCATTGCCACAGACGATTGTGGAGGCCAAGTCATTGGGTATATTTAAAGCAGAGGTTGATAGGTTCTTAATTAGTAAGGATGTCAAAGGTTACAGGGAGAAGGCAGGAGAATGGGGTTGAGAGGGAAAAATAAATCAGCCATGAACGAATGGCGGAGCGGACTCAATGAGCTGAATGGCCTAATTCTGCTCCTATGTCTTATGGTTTTATGGTCTTAAATATTGTCATTATTGTCTATCATTAGTAATTGGCAGATAAAATATCCTCTTCTCTCTGCTTTGAAATGGCACTACAATTACCTTATTTTTTTTCTGAGAGCAATCAGGCCCTTATTTCTAATAATTTATGCTGCAGGAACAACCATTTACTTTTACTTGAATTTTTCTTGACTCAGCTAACTCCACTCAGAAGTGGGACTTTTCTGTTCTCAGTGCACAGCCCCACATCACAGCTTTCAGTGGATTTTCAAAAGATCGGGAACAGTATGGTGACGGCTTGCCAATTCATGGCATAGAAAGTATTCAGGTTACCAAAATAATCCTAAAATAAACATAGACAAGGACACAAACTTTTCCAAGTGAAAGAGAATAGGTTGCCTCCTCTGACAACAGGACCAGTGTACATTCCTCCCATTGTTTAGGTGGAGGACTCCTTTTGCATTTATATTGGGCCTCTGTGTTCTGCCAACAAATGGACTTGAAATTCTTAGCGCCTCCCCAACAGTCCCTTTTTCATTTTGGTCATGTGTCAGGGATTCACATGGGCCGATGGGAATGTTACATTTTTCCAAGTGAGCCTTGGAAACATCTTTGAAATACTTCCCTTGTACATCCAGTAATCTCTTACTGTTACAGTGCTCGGTGTAGAGTGCCCATTTTGGGGATCGGCTGTTAGGCAATCAAAAATATGACCCACCCACTAGAGGTAACTGAGTGCAACTAGAGCTTTGAGGGTGAACTTCTTGCCCTGGGAGAGGTCAAAAATGTTTGTTCCCTTCTCCTGCCAGTGCATTTAGTGGATTTTGCAGAGGGAGGGTTAGTAGTATTTCTCCGGGGCTTTGTGCTGCCTGTGTATGTCATCTCATTCTCAGATGTATACAAGAGCACAAGGATCACTGCTGCCTGGTAAACCATGAGCTTTGTACCAGGTTTGGGGACTTGATCTTCAAGCGTTCTTTTCCTCAGACAGCTACCTTTCCTGAAAGATGACTCTTGAGATATGGCAGGTGGCCCATCTTTTCCAGAATCTCATCGTGAAAACTTAATTACTGGGGTTGTCTCCAGGGGTGAGTAGTAGAGGACATGGCAAAAATGATTTGGAGCTTGGCTTCAGACCATGTGCATACACAGGTTTTGTCTTCATACTGCAACACGGTGCCTGAGGTTGGGGTAACCTTGGTTCTGGAGTGGAGGTGACATAGGTTGAACAGTTTTCCATTGTTCTGTAGATTAGTTCAACTTGAATTGGAAGCTTGTTAGAGGTGAATCACAGTATTGCAGTGAGAAAAGTTGAGGAAAGTCATGATGGACGTGGTGGGCTAAAGGGCCTGTTTCTGTGCTATATCAGCTATGACTTTAAAGTATCGGGCTGATGACACAGCCCTGCATGACATCAATCTGCATTGACATTGAGTTCTGTTGTGAATCTTTGATTATGACCACAGCCTGGATGCTATCATGTGGCAGACATTGGATGGAAATTAATTTCTGCAGGTGGCCAAACTTTTGACAGCTGCACCATCATCACTCTCAGTTGATCGAGTGAGATAAAGAAAGACATGCCTAAGAATTGATGTTATCTCTGTATTTGTCTTGTGGTGAAGGTTGTGTCCATTGTGCCACTGGATGGAGGTAATCCACACTGTGTAGCTCTTAAGCCACTGAGAAGTGGTGGTTGAGGAGGACCCTGGCAATGACATTCTCTGTGGCAGACAGCAGGGAGACCTTTCTGTAATCACCACAGCTGGATTTGAACTTTTTTTATTAATTTTATTTACAGAGTGGTAACAAGCCCTTCCGGCCCAACGAGTCCCTGCCGCCCATTTTAAACCCATATTAACCTACCCGTACGTCTTTGGAATGTGGGAGGAAACCGGAGCACCCGGAGCAAACCCGCGCAGACATGGGAGAACGTACAAACTCCTTACAGACAGCGATGGGAGTCGAACCCTGATCGCTGGTGCTGTAATAGCGTCGCACTAACCGCTATGCTACCGTGCCGCCCTTCAAGTTGATCATGATTACACTGCCTCTAGGGTCCCCTGGCATGTTGTCACCTTCACAGATGTGGGAGATGAAAATATGTGTTGATATAACTCAGGGAGAAACAATCTGAGGTTCCTGACCAGGAGTGTCCCAGCTATTTTTGTTTATTTTGATAGATTTTCTCTTTGGCTATTTGGGGATCAGGAGAATCATCAGTCTTACTGGGTTTTTTTATTCATTAAACATGTCATTAAGTGCGTTCATACATTTCTACTTTTTTAATTATTTAAGTCTCGTTTGACTGTTTTTAAATGTCCCTGAGTGTCATTACAAAGTGTGAAAAACGGTAATTACAAGGCATTAAAACAGCCTATGACAGCAGTGAGTTGTCAAACTTAAGATGTTCCTCATTAACATAGTTTAAGAAAACCCCATCTTCTACAAAATATTGTGTTAATATATGGGAAACCTAATTTTATGCAAACTAGTGTTTAAGTTATGATGAGTGATACCACTTTTCATTGCAGAGCTTGGGGATGATGGTATCTCACTGACACCACAGCATGAATGCATGCATGGACCAGAATGATTCTCCAATGCAGTCATGAAGATCGGGTACATGTCAAGAATGAGATGTTAGGTTATGGTTTGCCTTGCATCTGCCCATGTTGGAGCAGATGCTAAAATATCCGAGGCAATGATGTGCAGAGTGTCCTCCAGTTACCCTTTGGTTGTGAGATGTGCAAATACAATATGCTGCAGGTTCGCCCACATAATGAGTGTCACTGCACCGTGTGCGGTGCTTTGAGAATTTCTAATTTAACACATTTTTCATTAGTGCAATCATTATTCAATTCTTCACTTTCTGTTTCAGCTGTGAAGTGTGATGTTCCAAAGCTTCCTGCAAATGGCTATCAGAACTGTTCGCATACAGGTGGAAACTTCACTTTCCGCTCAGTTTGTGATTACAGCTGTGCAGAAGGCTTCTCATTGAATGGGTCAGAGAGTCTGCAGTGTAACAGCTCTGGAAGGTGGTCGTCACCCATACCAACTTGTGAAGGTAGCCTTTGTTTAATATGTGTTTCCACAATTCTGCCTCGTTCCACTAGGAGTGTTGAGTCATACTGGAATGCAGAAAAGTACTGATTTTGAGCACATATTTTCAGGAATAGTGTGAAAAACAAGAGACTGCAGATGCTGAAAGCTGAAGCGACAGACAGTCTATTGCAGTAACTCAGAGGGTTGAGCAACACCTGTTTGGAGAAAGACATTGTCGACGTTTTTGTACAAGACCCTGCATCAGGAATTATCTGTCCTGACGCAGGGTCCCGAACCGGAACATCGGCAAATGCTTTCCCTCAGCAGCTGTTGCTTGACCCGCTGAGTTCCTCCAGCAGATTGTTTGTTACCTTCAATTTGCCTTCACTGTTTCTTGATGTTATTAAGCAAGTGTTTCAAATAACTGCACAATATGACATTGATGAGTGAGAATCTGTGATGCCAGTCCCTTTAAATATTATCATTATTGTGTATTATTAGTAATTGACAGAAAATATGTCCTCCTCCTTCTGCTTTGGAACTGCACTGTAGAACATAGAACAGTATAGGACAGGAACAGGCCCTTCAGCCCACAATGTCTGCTCCAAACAAGGTGCTGAATTAAACTAATTCTCTACTATCTGTACATGATCCATGTTGCTCCGTTCCCTGCGTATTCATGTGATATCTGATAGCTTCTTAAACGCCTCTATCATATCTGCCTCCACCCACCACCCCTGGCAGTGCAATCCAGGTACCCATCACTCTCTGTGCAAAAAAAAAACTTGCTCCACACATCTCCTTTAAACTATCCCCCTCTCAACTTAAATGCATGTCCTCTTGTACTTGCCACTTCTACCCTGGGAGAAAGGTTCTGACTGTCTACCCAAATTATCTATTACCTTTTTTGTCTGACTGTAATCAGGCCTTTATTTCGAATAATTTATGCTGCAGGAGCAACCATTTAACTTAACTTGAATTTTTCTTGACTCAGCTGACTCCAGTCATAAGTGAGACTTTCTGCTCTGTCTGCACAGCTCCACTTCACAGCTTTCAGCATCACATTTATATCTCTTTATCTTGTTTTAGGTCCCCAGCAAACTCAATATGAAACCAAGGTGGCCATCGGCACTGGTAGTGCTTCAGCATTTTTATTTTTGCTGCCTTTTGTTGGGTATTTGATCAGACA
Source organism: Pristis pectinata (assembly GCF_009764475.1). NCBI lineage: Eukaryota > Metazoa > Chordata > Chondrichthyes > Rhinopristiformes > Pristidae > Pristis > Pristis pectinata. The sequence continues at coordinate 46,806,815 of NC_067407.1, forward strand.
GTATCGAAAGAAAGGTAAGGCTCCTAAATTGTCACTTTTCTGCTCTTTATTGAGCTAACAACATATGGCATCTTCAGTTTGTTCTGAGGATATTAATCTAACTAGGAGAGTACAAATAACTATCTATTTTCAGGAGCAAACTGGGCCATGTTTCAGTGCTTTATAACTGGTGTAACCCAGTCAAACAGCTGTTTTGCTGTTAGAACCTGCTGTTTATTAGACTCCCATGTGCCTTAGAGGGGATTTGTAGAGTAAGTTGTTGCCAGCAGGTCCAAATACACCAGTACCCTGTGCAGGGCACCTGGGACCTATGTGAACATGTCATGCAACTGTGTAACTATTGAACTGAAGAATCTGTACTGGGATGCACAGAGTCAGACCCAGGCGACACAATACTAAGTTCAATGTCAAATCAGGTACAGGAAACAAAAGTAATAGGGGAAAGAAAGTTTTGAATGAGAGAGAGGGAGATGTTAAACACAAAACAGTTTAAAGACAAAATGTATTGAATTATTGCATTTGCCTTCAATCTCCAACAATATTTGGCTGAAGTATTGAGATCCGTCTTGTAAGAGTTTATTTTAGGTTCAGACAGGTTGTTTGCAATTTTTTAAAAATTAGAACATGTTAAATATCTTCTTAGTTTGGAATGGCCAACCCATCTCAGTTATAAACTTAGACCATATCCACTGTGTTAGGACAGTAACTTCAAGTGGTCTATCAAATCTAAAGGAGAAACCAGGAAACCAGGCATCATTTATGAAAAGCTTATGAAATAACTGTGCTTCTTGGGCAGCAACTTCTGGAGTTTTTCTTTAAACTGCCTAATTCCACTCACCAGAAGTTACTGTCCAAATTGAACTTAGACAACAATGAGCCATTCTTTTTGGAACTGTTAGGTGAGGATTTCAGGGAGAAAACAAATAAAACATGCAGGAATCTGAAATAAAAACAGAAAATGCTGAAAGAACTCAGCCAGTCAAGCAGCATCTGTGGAAAGAGAAATCAGTTAACGTTTCACGTCAGGGACCCTTCCTTGGAACTGGGGGAAGAATGGACAGGTGTCAGTTTTCAAAGCAGAACTGGGGAGAGGAGTTAGGTATAAGACAAAAGACCATAAGGAAATTGGCAGGAGCACTGACCGTCAGGGAGTCACTTTATAGAAATGAGGTGAGAAATGGACATAAGAGGAACAATGGGAAATAACAAGAGAGCAGTTTACCTGAAATTGGAAAATTCACTGTTCATTCCAGAAGGCTACAAAGTGTCCAGACAGAAGATAAGATACTGTTCCTCTACTTTATGTTGGGTCTGACTATGGCTGTGGAGGAGGCCACAGACAGACAGGTCAGGTTAGGAGTGAGATGGAGAATTAAAGTGGGATGCAACAGGAAGCTCAGGATCAGCCCTGTGGACTGAGCACCCTGTGGTCCCGAGGATTTTATGCATGGCACCTCTGGTAAAATTGCACTCTCCAGTACATGTAAATGTTCATCCAAGTTAATTAGACCAAGTATTAGCACCCAAACTCATTTCTTATCTTAGCATTGGTTTGCTCTTTTTCTTCTGTAACTATGGTGGCTAGTTCCTGTGCAAAATTGATGTTATTCAAATTTATTTCAGTTAACTTACTTTTATGAGTGGAATCCTGGAGATATTTTCTTTATTTATTCAATTATGCACTGAAGATTTCACTGGCAAGGCCAGCATTTATTACCGATCTCTAATGGTCCTTGAGAAGGTGATGGCGAGCCACTTTCTTGAATGGCTGCAGTCATTCTGATGAAGATATTTCCACAGTGCTGTTGGATAGGAAGTTGTCAAGATTTAAACCCAATGACAAGTCAGACTTAGGGGAAATATTCCCATGTACCTGCTGTTCTTGTTCTTCTTGGTGCAAGAGGTCATAAAACTGAGTGGTGTTGTTGCAGTAGCCATGATCAGTAATTGCAGTATATCTTCTAATGGTGCAGCCTGCGGCTCTGTTGGGTGGAGTAAATGCTTAGTGTGGTGTAATGTGTGCTAATCAAATGGGTAGTTTTGTCCTGGATGGTATCCAGCTTCTGGAGTGTTGATGGAGTTGTGCTAATCCAGACAAAGGGAGAGTGTTTCATCACACTCCTGATATGACTTTTATAGTCAGTGGAAAGATTTCAGGGTGCCATGATACTGAGCCTCTGTATTCTTGCAGAAACAATATTTATGTGATTGGTCTATTTCGGTGTCTGGTCAGTAGTGAACCCCAGGATGTTGATAGTGGAATCCAGAAGATATTAATGTTAATGACTGTTAAGGGTAGGTGGTTAGAGTTTCTCTTACTGAAAATGATTATTGTTTGGTACTTGTGCAATGCAAATATGGCTTACAAATTTTTCAGCCCATATCTGAATGTTGTCCAGGTTTTGCTGCATGCAGGCAAGGGCTGTTTCATTTGCTGGGAAGTTGAAAATTGGATTGAACATTGTACAATGATAGGTGAACATCCTCACTTCTGAACTTAGTGCATGGTATAAAAACAGACAGTGGAGAGTTTTCCTCTTAAATCCCATTGACTTAAATTTTGCCAGGGTTCCTTGAGTCACACTAGACCAGATGTGCCATGATGTCAAGGACAGTAACTCTTTTCTCACCTCTGGAATTCAGCTCTTTTGTTATGTTTGGACCAAGGTTGCAATGAGGTCTGGGAGTGAGCGGGCCTGGCAAAGCCTAAACTGAGCAACAGTGAACAATTATTGCTGATTAGGAATCTATAAGCATCAATATTTATGATTAAAACTGTATTTATACAGCACTGTAACAGGCCCTTCTGGCCCAACGAGCCCGCACTGCCCAATTACACCCATGTTAATCTACTAACCCGTATGTCTTTGGCATGTGGGAGGAAACCCACACAGTCATGGGGAGAACGTACAAACTTCCTACAGACAGTGGCAGGAATTGAACACCGATCGCTGGTGCTGTAATAGTGTTACGCTAACCACTATGTTACCATGCTGCCAGTCTATTGGATGTCCAGTCTAGAACGGAGCTTGATAGTTAAAAAGATAATGATGAATTAATGAATATAGTGAGTTCAATCCTGACCCTTAATATCACGTTGATCTCATGTTCTAGAATGCAACAAGTAAAATAGAAATAATTTCATGGACAGGTTCCTTGATCTTTATTTATTTTGTAAAAATTAAAGGAGAAGCATGGCATAACCTTTCTTTAGGACTTTAACTACTTGAAAGGCAAGATACTGTGAAGTATACAGATAAGGTCCAAGCTTCACCTGCCCAATGTCCGTTTTTGCAATTGCTTATTTGTTTATAATGGAACCAGGATTATCTACCATAATAAATGAGTTCCCAACTGACCCACAGTGAAAATGAGAAATTGATAGGAAGTCCCTAAACTTTGGTTCTCATAACCTTAAATGTTAATTGTTATTTTGCTCTCCACTTGTTAACCTACTGAGTATTACCAACATTTTCTGTTTTAATCCCTGAATTTTAGTCTTGGATTTATAGTAATGGCCTTGGTTGTGCAAGTACAAATAAAAGTCTTACAAATAACAGGAATTGAAATAAATTTTATACAAGCTTCAGCTAAATGTCAACAGATGGGGTTTAGCCAGATGTGCAGTGTCTTGTGCAGGACTTTTTATAGTGAAAACTCTGGCAAATATTGGGATTCAAACTGGAAGTTCAACTGTAAATGAATTGTTACACCCTTTGACTAATAAATTCTAACATCTAAAATTAAAAATCAAATAATGCAATAGAAGCAGTATTGAAAATTGACTGACTGTAGTCTGTCAATCTGATGATCTGAGTTGATAACAGTCATTTATATGATACTTTACTGGTCACAAACAGTAGTTGATAGTTTTAAACATTGTTCATTTTACATACGGCATGCTGCAACAAAACAACTGATGGCACGATTAGTTCTCATGAGCAAGGCTGCAATGTTTTATGATGATGACTGTGCTGATATCTGTGTTTTTAATTGGATCCTAACTTCCCTTATCACAATACTGCAGAGATATATTTAACTAAGCATCAGATACCTGATGTGAAGGATCTCACAACAATATTGATTGAAGCCTGTGCAAAAGATTCAGATCTATCAGAGTGAGCAATTTGAAATGTATTTCCCAAACTCAGCAATTCAGTTATCATTCTGCTGAGATGTAATTGGTTTATTATTGTCACATGTACCGAGATACAGTGAAAAACTTTGTTTTGCATGCCATCCAAACAGATCATTTCAAAACATAAGTACATTGAGGTAGAATGCAGAATATAGTGTTACAGTTACAGAGGAAGTACAGTGCAGGTAAACAATAAGGTGCAAAGGCCATGATGAGGTAGATTGTGAGGTCAAGAGTTCATCTTTATCATACAAGAGGTCTGTTGAAGAGTCTCATAACAGCGGGATAGAAGCTGTGGTTGAACCTGGTGGTTTCAAGCTTTTGTATGGAATAGAAGTGGGGAGAAGAGAGAATGACTGGGGGTGAGAGGGTTTTTTGATTACATTGGCTGTTTTCCCGAGGCAGTGAGAAGTGTAGACAAAGTCAATGGAGGGAGGCTGTTTTTGTGGTGTTTATAAATAATAATACACATTTATTTCTGCTTTTGCTTTCTAGCAATGAATGAACGTTTGTCACTGTAAGGTAATGAATCGTCTGTATATCTCCACTTAAAAAGCCTGGTGAATAACTGTTTGCATTTTATTTATATTGCCATCCCCCTACTTACTTACACTTTGTATTATTATCTTGACCCTTAACTCTGTTAAAAGAAAGAAACGTTTGGGCCAATCACATTCAGCAGTTTTATGGTATTTTTGCTACACTTAATGTTTCCCTATACTGGCTTGAGAACTGGTTTCTTTATACCCTGTGTGATTGGTTGGCATTGCCATTTAGTCATACTGTACTGTTGTACCATGGCACCAAAAGAAAGCTGGGAAATTCACACCTGCCTTGGCTGGCTATGGTTCGTGGCATTCAACACACCACTTCTTTAGATCAATATCTAAGAACTTCTTCAAAGCAGAAACCCTTTTTTAAGGCCAAAATGATTAACCCTGGAGACACCGCCCTGGAAAGACATGCTCTCCTCTGAACCCGTAGCACTTTGTTACATTATTAACTTTGTTAAAGAATTCTTAATTTTAACATCAAACACAGTGGAACACTATAAAAGGAAAGGACTCTTCTGTGATCGGTTGAGAAATATATCTTGGAAAGAGTACAATTTGATTTTCTTATTAATGCAATTTTTCTTAAAATTTTACAATGGAGAACCATAAATAATTATAGATATAGCAAAGCAACAACTAACTGACACCCTTGTTAGATGACAGTTACTGAGGTCTACTCCACAAATTTAAGTATTATGTTTAAAGTGCTTTGGTGAAATAATAACAATTTATCAAATTTGCTTCCTTAATTGCAGATCACAAAGAAAGCAGACAAGGCTCAACCAGACAAAAAGTGGAAAGCTTGAGATGTTTCTTCTTCACAAACAGTCTGAGGCTTCTTGCTACAATGATTGCCTGAATAAAACAAATGGATTAAGTATTAAAATACCAAATAATGTTATCATTTAAAGCTATGAACAAAGATTATGTTTAAGTCTGAAGTTGCAACATTCAAAGTTTCCAATGGTAGTTGGAAGGAGACACCAATGTTTATATCTCCTGCTCTTAATTATTAAGAATCAGTCTTGTAGATGCTATTTTAAATGCATAAAATATTGGTACAATTAATTTCCTTGTTTTATTAATTTGCTTTCTTGGTTGATGTGTAAAAATGAAACTGCGTTTGTACACCTAAAATATTAACTTCCATTTATATAATGCCTCAAATGTAGTAAATCTTTGAATCTGGTGAGAAAAAGATGACATAAAGAAAAAATTGTTCTTTTTCCAAGATGTATGTCTCAACAGACCACAGCAAAACTCATTCATTTCAAAGAGTTTCTCTGTGATTAATGTTAAAATTAAGAATTCTTTAATAATGTTATTAATGTGACTGAATGCTCAAAGATTGCAGTTTAAATACACATACAGCTGAGCAGAGAGAACAAGCTTCAATTCCTATTCTGTAATGGGATTACTAATCTCTGCTGAGGTATGATGCTGAAAGGTACCTGAACACCAGTATGCAGGAGAGAAGAAATAAGCAAATATCACCTCCAATGTAATATCTAGTGATCTCTGGTGAGAAGTGTTTGTGACAGGATTGGGAGAACACTGACAAGGAAAAAAGGGTAGAAAAAAGAGAGATAGGCTAGGAAAGGGAAGAAAAGAAAAGGCATTGTGGGGGGGAGGGGTGTGTGGAGGGGGCGGTTTGAGGGGATTACTTATGTACTTCATGTTGAAACACTTTATGTAATCCCCTCAACCTCCCCCCAATACCTCCCAACCATGCCTCTTCTTTACTTCCTAGCCTCCCTCTCTTTTTTACTACCTTTTTTACCTCCTTACCTTTGACCCATCCTCCGATGGATCTGCTCTCCCCTCATCCCCCGCACCTGCCTATCGCTATCTCTTACCTGCATCCACCTATCACCACCCTCTGCCCACCCTGCCTCCCCTCTTTTGTCCACCTATCACTGCTCTGCTTTTCCCTCATATATATTGGGCTTCCCCTTTACCTACCTTCAGTTCTGAAGAAGGGTCCTGACCCAAAACATTGACCTCCTATGTTACAGACTCAGTGAAAGTCCCTTTAAGATAGAGAGTGTGTGTGTATGTGTGTGTGGGGCGTGCTTACGTCAATAGAAGATAAAGGACGTAATGACGTTGTTGAAGAAGTTAGAAGAAGAAGAAAGAAGGAGAGAGAGAGAGAGAAGGGAGAGAGACACCAGCCTGCTTGTTTTCTCTATTGATGGATGAGAAACAATAACTGTGTTTGCTACTGAAATCCATGTATAGAAGTTGGAAGTAATCCAGTGGAGTTCACTTTGTTGCTGACCTGTAGAAGGAAACAGGTATTTGTGTGTTGACGACCACGACTCGGATGCTTTTCGGGGTGAGGAAGTCACTACCGAGTAAACACTGGAGTGTCGTTTGGGTTCCATCGTGGAACATTCGGATTTCGTATGTACTCTCTCTATGTTTTTCTACATCTACGTCTTATCTTCTGACAATGGTGGTTGTTGAAGAAGCCCTTGCTCATGTTTCACTTATGGCTTGCGGAACTGAACTTTAAGAACCATTCCGGATCTTGGAGTCTGGGACTTTGTCACACACACACACAAAGAGTTTAGTTTTGGGGTTAACGTTCAAGGTTTAACATTTTTGAATTCTAACATACTAACATTTTTACTTTTATTTTATGTATTATCATAAGTAGTGATTAATAAAACAGTTGTTAACTGAATCATGACTCAGTGTGTTTCTTTTGTTGCTGGTTCATGACAAAATTGGGGGCTAGTCCGGGATAGTTCCCAAGGTTAACGAGATTCGTCCGGGATCCAATCCAAAGATTAACGAGTGTCGTCTGGGATAGTTCCCCAGATTGACGAGATTTGTTCGGGATTCAATCCAAAGATTTTTGAGGGAAGTCTGATAAATTCTTTTTAATTGGCTTGTGTGTGTGGAAACCAGCAGCAATGGATATTAAGGCATTTTTGGAGTCACCAACCCAAAAGGGATTGGAGGTGGCGAAAAAGGATGATCTGATAAAGATTGCTACAAAGTTAAACCTTACAGAAGTAAAGCAGTCTATGAGAAAGGCAGATATTCAGAGACTGATAGCTGGCCATTATGTGGAAAAGAAGGTGTTTGAGAAGGAAGTGTTAAAACAGTTTCCTGGCAGTGAAATAGCAATTTCTGAGGCACAGGTGCAGCTGGCAAAGATAGAGGCTGAACGAGAACAAAGGAAATTAGAAGCTGAACGAGAGCAAACCCAGTTAAAGATAGAGACTGAACGAGAACAAAGGAAATTAGAAGTTGAACGAGAGCAAACCCAGTTAAAGATAGAGGCTGAACGAGAACAAAATAAATTAGAGGCCGAACAAAAGCTAACTCAGATGAAGTTAGAGGCTGAACGGGAACGGGAACTAATTCGGTTAAAGTTTGAGGCAGAGGAGAAGGAAAAACAGAGGCAGCATGAGTTACAAATGAAGCGTAGGAGTTCGGAATCTGATTCTGATGATGGTTTTTCAGCCAGCAGGGAGGTTCGATTAGTCCCTCCTTTTGAGGAAGATCAGGTTGATCAGTATTTCCAACATTTTGAAAAGGTTGCTGTGAGTTCAAACTGGCCAAGGAAAGGATGGGCTCTTATGGTACAGAGTGTGATTAAAGGTAAAGCTCAAAAAGCTTATTCTGCTTTGTCTGCTGAGGATGCAGCTGATTATACCAAGGTAAAACAAGCTATATTGAAGGCCTATGAATTGGTACCTGAAGCTTATAGACAAAAATTTAGAGACTTGAGGAAATCTGCAGATCAGACTTATATGGAATTTGCCAATGGAAAGAGAATATGTTTTGAACGATGGTACATGGCTAAAAATGTAGATGGGGATTTTGATAAATTGAAAGAATTGATATTAGTGGAAGACTTTAAAAGATGTGTTCCAGCTGAATTAACAACATATTTAAATGAAAAGGCAGTGGAAACTTTACAACTGCTAGGTTGGCAGATGTTTATGCTTTAACCCATAAATCCAAATGGGGACAACCTAAAACCTTTCAAAAGAGTTACAAAGACAATCCAGGTAAACCGGAGATTCAATTGGGAGGTAATCAAAAAGGGAAAGATGAAAAGAAGCCAGGGCTGGAGAAACCTGTTGAGCGTACTTGTTATTACTGTAGGAAACCTGGCCATGCGATATCTAAATGTGCCCTTTTGATGAAAAGGAAGGAAGCTGTGCCCAATGCTTGCTTTCAGGCAATTAAAAATCAAAAAGCTTTAGGGGATGCTGTTAAAGATCAGTCCTTGCAAGAGGGAAAAGCGGAAAAGTTGGAGGAGGTGAGAAAGGAATTCCGTTCTTATGTATCAGAGGGTTTTGTTTCACTGAATGATGAGTCACCCCAGGTGCCAGTGAAAATTCTTAGAGATACTGGGGCTAGTCAATCTCTCTTGCTGGACAGTGTTTTAAATTTTAGTGAAGAAAGTGACACTGGTGAGGTAAATCTAGTGCAAGGCGTTACAGATGACACCATGTCTGTCCCTTTACACAGGGTGATATTAAAGTCAAAGTTCGTAGAAGGACCAGTCGAGATAGGGATAAGACCTAGGTTGCCAGTGGAAGGAGTTTCTTTGTTATTGGGAAATGACCTTGCAGATGGAGAAATTGTTCCTGTGGTACGGTTAACGACCAAACCAAGGATTGATGAGTCTGAGAATGATCCAGATGTTTACCCATCATGTGCGGTGACTCGAGCTAGAGCTAGAGAATTAGCCAAGACAAACAGTCCGGTGCAGTCTGATGTGGTTCCTTGTGACAGTCCTAAACAGGAAGAAAATTATGATGCCTTATCTGAGACTTTTCTGTCTTCACTGGAGGATCAACATCCTTATAGTGAGCCTGAATTTAAAGATTTGTCTTTGTCGAGGAAGGATTTTATGGTGGAACAGACAAAGGACCCTGAGTTGACAGAATTGAAAGAAAAAGCACTCTCATGTGAGGAGATTGAGAAAGTGCCAAGTGGATACTATGTCAAAAATGGAGTGTTAATGAGGAAATGGAGATCTCCCCATGTCCAAAAATTTAAAACTCGGTTGAAGAGAGTCTGCCAGCTAGCGAGAGAAAATTTGAAAACCAGCCAGATAAGAATGAAGACATATTTTGATAGATGTGCTCGGCCTAGGACATTTGCAGTGGGGCAAAAGGTGTTGGTATTTTTCCCTAGCCAAAATAATCCCTTACATTCTCGTTTTTCTGGACCCTATGTTATTGAATCTCGAGTGACTGATCTAACATATATAATCAAAACACCAGATAGACGCAAGAAAACACAACTCTGTCATGTAAACATGCTAAAACCTTATTATGAGAGGGATTCAGTTGTGGCCTTGGTGGATGATGTAAAGGTTGTTTCTAGAATGCCTGATGTTGATGTTGAGGAAGGCCAATTTAGACCAAATATTGTTCCATCGAAACTAAAAAACCAAAATATCATGGAGAACCTTGAAACGAAGTTGGACCATTTACAAGTTTCACAAAAACAACAGATGAGAGAATTAATTTTAAAATTTAAAAATCTGTTCCCAGACGTTCCAAACAGAACATCAATAATTACCCATGATGTTGATGTTGGGGATGCAAAACCAATCAAACAACACCCATATCGAATGAATGTGGAAAAAAGTAAACTTGTTGATCAGGAGATAAAATACATGATATTATTAGACATTCTACTTCAAATTGGAGTTTGCCCTGTGTTATTGTACCTAAACCTGATGGAACTGTTAGATTTTGCACAGATTACAGGAAAGTGAATGCTGTAACAAAGTCAGATGCTTACCCTATTCCTAGGGTGGATGATTGCATAGATAGAGTGGGAAAGGCAAAATTTCTTACAAAGATTGACCTATTAAAAGGGTACTGGTGTGTTCCATTAACAGATAGAGGAAGGGAGATTTCAGCCTTTGTAACCCCTTCTGGATTGTATGAATACAATGTTTTGCCATTTGGAATGAAAAATGCTCCGGCAACATTTCAAAGAATGATTAATTCAGTGATTCATGGGTTAAAACATACAGATGCCTACATTGACGACTTAGTGACTGGGAATGATGCTTGGGAAGATCACATCTCTGCGTTAGAAAGGTTGTTTGAAAGACTTTCCAAGGCTAACCTTACAGTTAACTTGGCTAAAAGTGAATTTGGCCATGCCACTGTGACGTATCTTGGTTATGTTGTAGGTCAAGGCAAGCAAGCTCCTGTTCAGGCAAAAGTTCAAGCAATATCTGAGTTCCCTATTCCCACAGGTACGAGGACTGTTAGAAGATTTTTGGGAATGGTTGGATATTACCGAAAATTTTGTAAAAATTTTGCTGATATTGCTCTTCCCCTAACTAATCTTCTGAAGAAGGGAGTAAAGTTTGTTTGGACAGATTCTTGTCAAGAAGCATTTGAGAAGCTGAAAGCCATTTTATGCTACCATCCTGTGCTCAAAACACCTGACTTTGAAAAGCCATTTTCATTAGCAGTAGATGCCAGTGATGAAGCTGCAGGAGCTGTGTTGTTGCAGAAGGGTGACCTTGATGATATTGACCATCCTGTAGCTTACTTTTCAAAGAAATTTAATGAGCATCAAAAGAATTATTCCACCATAGAGAAAGAATTACTGTCGCTTGTTTTAGCCTTGCAACATTTCAGTGTATATGTTTGCACCGCTCAGAAACCATTGACTGTATATACAGATCATAACCCATTGGTGTTTCTGAGCCGAGTCAAAAACAAGAACAGAAGGCTGTTAAACTGGAGTTTAATTTTGCAAGAGTTTGATCTCATGATAACTCAGATTAAAGGCAAAGATAATGTGATTGCTGATTGTCTTTCCCGATGTTAAATGTATGTTCCCGATGTATCTGTACTAATCTGATAGTCTGTAGTTGTGTAGCATGATAATTATTAACATTACTAACTGTATGCGCGGTTAAATTTTTCTTGGGGAAAATTTTTTTTTAGGTGGGAGGTGTTACAGACTCAGTGAAAGTCCCTTTAAGATAGAGAGTGTGTGTGTATGTGTGTGTGGGGCGTGCTTACGTCAATAGAAGATAAAGGACGTAATGACGTTGTTGAAGAAGTTAGAAGAAGAAAAAAGGAGAGAGAGAGAAGGGAGAGAGACACCAGCTTGCTTGTTTTCTCTATTGATGGATGAGAAACAATAACTGTGTTTGCTACTGAAATCCATGTATAGAAGTTGGAAGTAATCCAGTGGAGTTCACTTTGTTGCTGACCTGTAGAAGGAAACAGGTATTTGTGTGTGGACGACCACGACTCGGATGCTTTTCGGGGTGAGGAAGTCACTACCGAGTAAACACTGGAGTGTCGTTTGGGTTCCATCGTGGAACATTTGGATTTCGTATGTACTCTCTCTATGTTTTTCTACATCTACGTCTTATCTTCTGACAACGGTGGTTGTTGAAGAAGCCCTTGCTCATGTTTCACCTTATGGCTTGTGGAACTGAACTTTAAGAACCATTCCGGATCTTGGAGTTTGGGACTTTGTCACACACACACACGACGAGTTTAGTTTTGGGGTTAACGTACGAGGTTTAACATTAACATACTAACATTTTTACTTTTATTTTACGTATTATCATAAGTAGTGATTAATAAAATAGTTGTTAACACTGAATCATGACTCAGTGTGTTTCTTTTGTTGCTGGTTCGTGACACCTGCTTTTCTCCACAGATGCTGCCTGGCCTGCTGAGTTCCTCCAGCATCATCATGTTTTTCGTTTTACTGGGCAATAGTGTTCTGTAACATTATTTTTCAGCTTCATGATGGTGGTCATTCTTATTAACACGTGATTATCTTTGCATCACTCTCATATAATTAAGGTTCTGGCTGTCTTTGTACTTATAAACACCCTGTGAATTTGTAATGTATCTGGAAATAATTAAATTGTTTAAATTGATAATCCTCACTCTGCTTCGGGTTTAATGTGCCAGGGTACAGTTTAGCTATGTGTGCTGTTTAGCTTCAACTAACAGTGCAGGATCAGTGATTCGTGCCTGTCAACCTACTTTTGCTATCACATTGTGAACAACTTAGCCAAAATAGTCTTGATGTAATTAGATGAGATCATAAAAAAAGGATGATTAATTGCATTCTTTTGGTAAATGGATTGACCATCTGGAAGTCTATAGAAGTTCATTCTTGTTCACAATATTGCATTTCATGTTGAAACCCAAGAGCACATGCATGTCTAGAGGCCTCCAAAGACCTTTAGTTTTCCCACTGAATTTGTAGCATATAATCAATGATGATAAGCTCTGGCCAGTCCAAAAACGGGTTACATTGTTTATTTCTCTGTACCTCCACTGCTTGAAGACATTAGATGCAGCAGACTTCATTGAGCTGAAGGTTTCAGCCACAAATTATGTTTTAATTTCAGATTTTACTTGTCTTACACAACAGAACAAAATGCATGCATCTTTCAAATTCAAGTTTATTGCTTCATGCATACATACACAGGGTATCAATGTAATGAAAATTAGTTTTTTGCGGCAGCAGGACAGTGCATGACAGACGTGACAAACATAAGTTAACATAAACTTAAATTAACATACATTATACATATATGACAAAAATAAACATAATAACACCAGTGCAAATTGAGAGGGAGAAAAAGAAATCTTGTAGATAGTGTTTGGGTTTTTCAGGTCAGTTCAAGAACCTGATGGCAGTGAGCAAGAAGCTCATGTTGAACCTTGAGGTGTGGGTCCAGGCTCCTGTACTTCCTGCCTGATGGCAGCATCAAGAAGAGGGCATGACCCAGATGGTGGGGGTCCCTGATGATGGATGTCACCGTCCTGAGATGATGCCTCTTGTAGATTTCCTCGATGGTGGATAGAGTGTACCCATGATAGAAATGGCTGAGTCCACCACTCTCTGTAGCATCTTCTATTCCCATGTATTGGAGTTTCCATACCAGGCTGTGATGCAGCTAGTCAGAATGCTTTCCACTGTACATCTGTAGGAGTTTGCCAGAGTCTTAGATGACATGCCAAATCTCCTTAAACTCCCAAGAAAGTAGAGATGCTGGCATGTCTTCTTTATGGTTGCATCTATGTGCTGGGCCCAGGATAGGTCCTCTGAGGTGTTGATACCTAGGAACTTGAAGCAGCTCATCCTTTCCACCTCAGACCCTTCAATGAGGACTGGTGCATTTTCAACAGACTTCCCCTTGCTAAAAGGACTTGCATCTGCATTTGACATATTGAATACTGTCTCTATCACAATTAATTTAATGGCAGACACAATAACTTGGAACAATAAAGCTCTTGTACAACAAGGGCACAGGGTAAATAAAATATTTGTTGTAAATTTATCCAGTTGTTACACTAAATCACTGTGTGAAAATATTATCTTTGGTAAAACTTTTTATTGTTTAATCAATTAGTGTTTCCATTTTTTATTGCTAAGATCTGAGTTTCAGATGCTAAACAAAATATAGCAGTGAAATATTTTCTTTTGGAATAAATTACAATATGTGAACCCATTTCCAGTGAGATGAACTAAATCGTAAAGTCAGCAAAACAAAAACTGAAGAATGACATGCTATGATTGTATTCCAGTCAGATTACACTTCCAATCACTGACCAACAACAGAGATCAGTGGGGAATAAATATCCAGAATACCCAGAACCAGCTGTGATTTAAGTTTCCGATTCCACGAAAGATAATTATTTTCTTCCTCTAAGTTCTGATTATTGACTTATTTGAACTCAAATGTGAAATAACTTCAAACAATGATACAATTGTAAATTCAGAATAGGGAAGGAAAAAGTCACAGTGGTGAATGACCCAAACAGAGAGAGCAGCGGCTTGAAAAGAAAACATCCTCTGTACGGCTCAAGAGAAAGTCTTTTGAAGCCCTGATAAACATGGGAAAATAATTATCAGAAATCATATTCAAAGTATTTCACCCAGTGAACTTGGAATGATCTTATTAAAAGTGTGAATGCAATTAAATGCCTAACTGTGTAAGTTGAGCAGTAGTTGGTAGACAAAAACTACCGTTACTAGCAATGAATATTTGAAGATGTATTCCTCCATATCCAACCTATGCCACTATTTGAAAACATTGAACTAATCCCCAAACCTTGCATCCTGCCTTGAGACACAATCTTTACGATGAGCTATATCCTTGTAAGTCCACAGAAAGTGCAGGATGAGGAGCCAAAAAGACATTTAAAACAACATCCAGGTAATTTTTACTCTGAAACATGTCCTCAGTCAGGAACTGATCGGCTCACTTTGAGATGAGGGGGGGCGTTTTGCAATGAGAGCCTGAGCAGATTAGCCCTGTACTGACTGGAATTTAGAAGAACGTAAGTGAACTTTAAAACATAAGCTTCTAAGTGATTGACAAGATAGATGCCGAGAAGATGTTTTCCTTCATGGAGGAATCTTCAACTAGGGAGCTATCTTCAGAATAAGGGGACACCCATATTAAGATGGAGATGAGGAGGAATTTCATTTTGGAATTCACTACGCCAAGGAGACATGAAGGCTGAATCAGGGCGGAGGTAGATTATTACTCTATAAAGGAAGGCAGGAAAATGGAGCTGTGGTGAAAATCAGATTAGCCATAATCTTACACAATGGTGGGGTAACCATAGGACAAAATAGTCTGCTCCTCTTCCTATTCCCTAATATCCATCTGGATCAGGATGAGACTGCATGGAAGTAGAAAGTTGTGTGGATTCTATCAGTGCCTGCACAGTGGCTAGCACTGGAACCTATAGGGGCTGTGCGATGGGATTGCCATCATCCCAGCAAAGAAATGGGCACGTTGTCCTGACTCCACACAACCTCCAGGAGCAGAGACTGAATAGGCCACCCCCTGACACCATTGTATATCATGAGCTAAAGACTGTTCAGGCGGGACTGAGAGTTGACTCCATGGAAATGAGTGAAGATGGGGAACCAGCCACTTCAGCTCCATGTCTGGAGTGGCCTGAGTGCTAGCAGACTGTTGCCCTCCTCTAAGAGATTGCCTCTCCTGCAGGTTCAGGACATTAATATCTTCCCTCACAAGGGATTCAAGTGACTGCCCACTGTGACCTCCCAAGCAGCATGCTCACCCGTGCCCCACAGCCAGCCATCCCAGGCAGCTTCTTCCATCCTACCCTGGGTAGCTGTCTGAAGCTGGCCCCATCTAGGACAAGTAAGGATTCTCTGCACATTCAAAGGCAGCAGCCAGAGACAAGCCACAATGGGGACACTGACTCAGCACATTAACTTCGCACCAGGATGTCAAAACCCACATATAGGGTACTGAAATGGGAACTCTACTACAATTCAGGTTAAAGCCCAATTATTATGGTTATTGATTTTTGTATTTTTTTTGCTGCAAATTATTCTGAACACACTGGCAATGTTCAAATGTTTTCTCACCCTTCATTGTGCAGAGATAAGTGACACTGACAGGCAGATTCCGCCATTCTTCATCCATAAAGCATTGCTAATAGACTGCTGCCAGTAATGTCATCACTGGGAGACCTATTAAATGAAGATGTCAGCAGCTAAGAGCTTGGAGTTATCACCTTCTGTTAATATTAACACACTTTGTGAACTGTGGATAGTCTTTGATCAATCTGCAGTGAACTTCACTGCCACGTCAGCTATCCTGGTGTTAACAGTGTCCCTTCAAACAACAATAAAATGAAGGATTTCTCTATACTCCTAGTTGTGAAAATCAAAAGAAAACTTCAGATGCTAGAGATATGAAGAAAAAGAATTATGTAAACAGCCAGACAGCCAGATAGCATGCATGGAAAGGGAAATAGAGCCAATATTTCAGGTCCGAGCCCCTTCATCAGAACAGGAAAGGGAGAAACAAATTAGTTTTCAGTTGCAGAGAAGGTGGGAGAAGGATGTATAGGACAATGAGAATGTCCGACAGGATGAGATCAAATTGGTTAATGTTTCAGTTAAATTCAGATTGTGCTCCTTTGTATGTATTACGTGTTGCTAATAACAGGACATGCCCAGTTGATCAGGCTGTACCAATGGAGAGAGTAAAACTGAGCCAAAATTACAGATACATGATATACCACAGAAATCGTTAATTCTGATACAGATAGAAAGAAAGGGCGGGTCACCAACATCTTCTCAATGGCAACTAGGGATGGGTAATTAAATGCTGGTTCAACCTGCGAAACCCACATCCCTTGAATGAATAAATATATAAAATACCTAAAATTGGAGAGTTTAATATTGTCCAAAAGGCTGCCACTCTCCTAGACAGAAGATGAGATGTTGTTCCTGAAGCTTACATTGGGCCTTGTTGTAATAATGCACATGGCCACAGGCAGGTAGGTCAGAGTGGGATGGAGAATCAAAGTGGAGAATTAAAGCCATTTTAATTCCCTATCTGTCTACTTCTTTGAAGATCAATACTGTTCACAGTATGGTGAACTGATATGACCTCATAGAGATCCTATGCAACTAAAGCAAACCTTCCTTCTTTTGTATATGATTTCCCAAGCAATAAACAATAATGTTGTGTAAGCTTTCCCAACTATTTACTGTAACTGTATAGTAGCCTTATGTGAATCATGCACTAGGACACCCAGAGTACTCTGCCTCTCAGAGCTCTGCAGTTCCTCACTGTTGAGGTAATATGTTTACTTGGTTTTCCTGCTAATTTTAAGTTACAGTTGTGTATAATATGTCTTAGCCTGCAGCTTAATATAGATACTTTCCCTTCTACTAGTCAGGCTCTTTTTTTTTCTCTCACTCTTCACTTTTAAATCATGAGACAACATTTGCCATCCCCCACTCTGCAGGAACAGTTCCATAATCTACAGAATTTTGCAAGATGACAACAAGTGCATCCACTATTTTAGTACTGTGGGATGCAGATTATTAGAGGTGTATTGATTTTAAGTCTTATTTCTCCAGCATTATTGTTCCACTAATACTAATTTTCTTTAATTCCTCCTTTTCATGAACTTCTTGTTTCCCTCACAATTTGGGAAGTTATTTGGTTTCTCTTTCATGAAGACAGAAATTTGTTTAATTGTTTTTCCGTTTCTTTCTTCCCCATTATAAATTCTCCCTCTTCTGACTGTAAGGGATTTACATTCATTTTCACTAACCTCTTTCTTTTCACATGCTTGCACCTTTTCTAGTCCATTTTTATGTTCCTTTCAAATTTACTCTCACACTCTGTATTTCCTCTCTTAATCAAACTCTTGGTCTTTTTTTAGTTGAATTCTAAATAGCTTCAAATTCTCAAGCTGGCAACTATGTCTAATAAGTTTCTATGCTTCCTCTTTAGTTCTCATACAACCCTCAGCTTCTTTTGTATGCCAGCATTTTCCTTCTGTGTTTCTGCTTCAGAAGGAATGTATAGTTGTTCCAGTATCTGCATTTGTTTCTTAAATGTTAGCTTCTGTCCTGCTTTTTAACGAGGGTCCCCAATCCATCACAGTGAACTCACTTCTGGTACATGCAACTGTATTTGGAATTCGTTTATTCTTGTCACATGTACTGAGATACAGTGAAAAACATTTACATTGATTATGCTATACATAATTACATTGAGGTAGTAAAAATAAAACAAAATGCAGAACATAATATAGCAGCTACAGAGAGAGTGCAGTGCAGGTAAACAAATAAAGTGCAAGGGTCAAGATGAGGTAGATTGGGAGATCAAGAATTTATCGTTTGTATACAAGAGGTCCGTTCAAGAGTCTGATAACACTGGGATAGAAGCTGCCCTTGACTCTGGTGGTGTCAGTACCTTCCTTCTGTATCTTCTGCCCAACGGAAGGGGAGAGATTGACCTGGGTGGGTGGAGTCCTTGATTATGTTGGCTGCTTTCCCAAGGCAGCTGGAAATCGGAAATAAAAACATTAAAAAGCTGAAAGAAAAGGTTTTATACAATTGGGAACATCATCCAGATAGAATGTTCTAATTTTAACTCGAGGGGTTCTCTTGAGGTGGGATTCCCGACTGGTCCCAATTGCACCACGTCCAGTTTTTCTGCCAGCTGAGCAGCGGGCAGTGACCGCACCTCCGGTTGGCGGAACATCCTGGCGGCCACCACCCGGTCCCAGCGGCGCCTGCTCCCCGCGCAATGTTCGCGCTGGCGTCAGTCTGGCGCATCGCCCGCCCGACATTCCACCGCCTGGCAGTCCCTCCACCGGTGCCGCTGCAGCAGTGCTGGGACATGGCCGGTTTAGCTAGTGTCGCGGACGTGGAGATCGACCCCGACGGGGTGTTCAAATACATCCTGGTGAGGCTGAGCCGCAAGGGTGGCCCGGAGCACAAGGACATCGTGCGGGGCACCAAAAGCGCAGAATATCACAGTAAGTGGGCCCGGGAACTGGGCGGGGGCCATTGCCCCCCCCCCCCCCCCCCGGTGTTGAGGCCTGCAGCAGTCCGGGTCAGCAACAGTCAGCGCTTGCGGCTCCTCGGCTGAATGGTTGCAATAGTTCTGTTTGAGTTTTACACCGCAGCAAAGGGCCCCTGTTTGTTTTGTGCCATTGCTTTTGAATGTTTAATATTGTGCGGAGTGCAAGGAGGACCCGTCCTCGAGTTATGAAGTGACCAAATACAGAATTGCATGAGGACTGGAAGGTCCCTGTGTGTCAGGGTTAGGATTTCAACCTGGCAGGAGATCTAATCCATCTGCTACATGGCTTAAGCAGGAGCCTAAAAGTCAAAATAAGGAACAAGCTACAACTATAATCTAGCTGGTTTTACAAGCCTAGAGCATAGGCTTAACTGTAGAAACATTAAACACGGGGGAGACCGAGGTAAATCGGGAAATCGTATTTTGTTGATGCTAAAGTAGTTTCGTTTGCAAAAAGCAGACAGAAGAGGTTCTGCAGTTTGGGGGCCTGGAGAAACATTGAGTTCACTGAGTAAAAACAGAAAATACTGGAAACACTCATCAGGTCAGACAGTATCTATGAAAAGACAATGGAGGGTGCAATAGTTCGATCTAAAACCAGTGTATTATGCCTAAACCAGGGAGACTACAACGTGATGAGGGAGGAATTGGCCAGTGTTCCCTGGAAACACAGGCTATATGATGGCACAGTGGAGGAACAGTGGAAGACTTTGAAAGAGACTTTTCACGGTGCTCAACAAAAGTATATTCCAGTTAAAAACAAAGACAGTAAGGGTGGGGAGAGCCAGCCTTGGATAATTAAGGAAATAAAAGAAGGCATCAAGTTCAAAGCTCATGCATGCAAAGTCGCCAAGAGTAGTGGGAAATTGGAAGATTGGGAAAACTTTAAAAAGCAACAAAGAACCTCTAAGCAAGCAATAAGGGAAGGTAGATTATGAAAGTAAACTACCACAAAATATAAAACAGATAGTAAAAGTCTTTATAATTATATAAAGTGGAAAAGGGTAGCTAAAGTGAACATAGGTCCCTTGGAAGATGAGAAGGGGGAGTTAATCTTGGGTAATGTGGAAATGGCCGAGGCTTCACGGTGGAGGACATGTCTAATGTGCCAAAGAGAGATGTTATGGATGCGACGGGAGGTGAGAACCTTGATGCAATTGCTGTTACTAAAGAGGTAGTGATGAGCAAACTAGTGGGCCTAAAGGTAGACATTTCCATGGTCCTGATGGGATGCATCTCAGGGTATTGAAAGAGATGGCAGGAGTCATAG
Organism: Pristis pectinata; assembly: GCF_009764475.1. Taxonomy (NCBI): domain Eukaryota; kingdom Metazoa; phylum Chordata; class Chondrichthyes; order Rhinopristiformes; family Pristidae; genus Pristis; species Pristis pectinata. The sequence continues at coordinate 46,827,136 of NC_067407.1, forward strand.
TAGAGATGTTTGTGATAATTTACCAAAATTCTCTGGACTCTGGACAAGTCTCGGCAGATTGGAAGACAGCAAATGTTACGCCACTCTTTAAAAAAGGATGTAGGCAAAAGGCAGGTAACTATAGGCCAGTTAGCTTTACATCCGTAGTTGGGAAAATGCTTCAATCTATCATTAAGAAAGAAATAGTGAGATATCTGGATAGAAGTGGTTCCATCAGGCAGACACAGCATGAAGGGCAGGTCCTGTTTGACAAACTTACTGAAATTCTTTGAGGATATAATGAGCGCAGTGGGTAGAGGGGAACAGGTGGATGTTGTATACTTGGATTTCCAGAAGGCGTTCAATAAGGTGCCACATAAAAGACTTATGTATAAGATAAGGGTGCATGGAGTTGGGGGTAATGTATTAGCATGGATAGAGGATTGGTTAACCAATAGAAGGCAGAGAGTTGGGATAAATGGGTGTTTCTCTGGTTGGGAATCAGTGGTGAGCAGAGTGCCGCACGGGTCGGTGCTGGGCCCTTAACTGTTCATGATATACATTAACAATTTGAAAGAGGGGACCAAGTGTAGTGTACCTAAGTTTGCTGATGACACTAAATTGATTGGAAAAGCAAATTGTGCAGAGGATGTGGAGAGTCTGCAAGGCAATATAGATGGGTTAAGTGAGTGGGTAAGGGTTTGGCAGGTGGAGTACAATGTTGGTAAATGTGAGGTCATCCACTTTGGAAGGAAAAATAGAAGATCAGATTATTATTCAAGTGGTGAAAGACTGCAGCATGCTGTTGTGCAGAGGGACTTGGGAGTACTTGTGCATGAATCGCAAAAGGTTGGTTTGCAAGTGCAATGGGTTATCAAGAAGGCAAATGGAATGTTGGCCTTCATTGCTAGAGGGATTGAATTTTAAGAGCAGGGAGGTTGTGCTGCAACTGTACAGGGTACTGGTGAAGCCGCACCTGGACTACTATGTGCAGTTCTGGTCTCCTTACTTGAGGAAAGATATACTGGCTTTGGAGGTTTTGGAGGTGGTGCAGAGGAGGTTCACCAGGTTGATTCCGGAGATGAGGGGTTTAGCCTATGAGGAGAGATTGAATTGCCTGGCACTATACTCGCTGGAATTCAGAAGAATGAGAGGGGATATTGTAGAAACAAAATTATGAAAGGGATAGATAACATAGAGGCAGGAAAGTTATTTCCACTAGTAGGTGAGACTAGAACTAGGGGACATGACCTCAAGATTCAGGGGAGTAGATTTAGGATGGAGTTGAGGAGAAACTGCTTTTCCCAGAGAGTAGTGAATCTGTGGAATTCTCTGCCCAGGGAAGCAGTAGAGGCTCCCTCATTAAATATATTTAAGACACAGTTTTTTGCATATTAGGGTAATTAAGGGTATGGGGGAAAAGGCAGGTAGTTGGAGCTGAGTCCATGGCTAGATCAACCATGATCTTATTGAATGGCAGAGCAGGCTCGACAGGCCAGATGGCCTACTCCTGCTCCCATTTCTTATGTTCTAAACAGTTAATGTTTCAGGTCGAAGACTCTTCATCAGAAGTGGAAAAGCGAAAAACAAGTTGGTCTGATGTTGCAGTTTAGTTGAGGGAGAGGTGGATAGGACAAAAGGAATATTTCTGGTAGGTTGAGAGTAAGGTTACCATTAGTTCAGTGTGTTGATTTCAATTTTTGCTCTGTGTTGACTGAGACTTCACATAAGCATCTGCAAAATCAGAAGAGCACATGTGGAGCAGAGACCTTTCACCTCTAATACCTGGAATTTGCTTCAAGATCTCCAGAGACTCAGTAAAGTACAGCTTCAGAGATTCTTGGTCAATTCAGACAGTTCTTAGTGGCTGAGGAAGATGGAAGTTTATGCACCTTGGGTTAGTTTTGGCCTGGCCAATATTAATGCCTATGTCAACATCATTAAAACAAATAATTTGTTCTCTATCATTTGTGGGAGTTTGCTATGAACCACTTCCCACCACATTCCCTCCATTACAACTGAGTTAATTTTAGAACTCCAACTGGCTGAAGAATGCTTTGGAATGTCTGAAGGTCATGAAAAGGGTTGCAGAAAGGCAGGTCATTCAGTGAAATGCCAGCTTTTGGCATAAATGACAGGGATCTTAGGAACTTTGGTGTACAGGGGGACCTTGGGGTTCAAGTCCATAGCTCACTGAAAGCATTGACACAGGTGGATAGGGTTGTGAAGAATGCATTTGATATGCTTGCATTCACAAGCTGAGGTGCTGAGTATAAGAGTTGGAACATCATGTTGAGGCTGTACAAAACTTCATTTAGACCGCATTTGGAGTATTGTGTACAATTCTGGTTTGTACTACAGGAAGGATGTGGTATCAATAGAGAGTGCAGAGGATATTCACCAGCATGTTGCCTGGAATGTAGTTATAAGGAGAGACTGGACAGGCTGGGCTTATTCTCACTGGAATGTAGGAAGCTGAGGGGTGACCTTATCGAGGTTTATAAAATTGTGAGGGGCATAGATAGGATAGATAGAGTCTTTTTCTCAGAGCAGAACTACAGGACACAGGTTTAAGCTGAGCAGGGAGAAATTTAAGGGAGATCTGAGGGGTAAATTTTTCACACAGAGGATGGTTTATCTGGAATGAGCTGCCAGGGGAGGTACTAGAGGCAGATGAGATCACAATGTTTAAAAGACATTTGGACAGTTACTTGGATAGGAAAGGCACAGAGGGAAACAGGTCTAATGCAGGCAAGTAATGTGGATAAGCATCACAGTCAGCATGGCTAAGGTGGGCCCAGAGGGCCTGTTTCTGTGCTGTATGATTCTATGATAAGTGGAGGATTTAATCAACCAGCACGATAGAAACTAAGTTTTATATTATTGTGTCACAGAAGTGATCATGGCATTAGGGTATAAGCACTCGATATGGAAATTAGTCAAGATACAGATGAGATTGCGCAGTTAGGCTTCTTCATCACATGCCTTTGAGCTAAACACGAATACAACTTTACCCTCCAGGGATTGGCTCTTCCCATTCCCTCGGACCCAGCTGTAATTCACGTGTCTGGTCACTCAGCACTTGGAGGATCCAAACTGAAGCTATTCTCAACAGCAGCAGCATCAGTATCTGAGATGGTGGCAGCCAGTGATGGGCTGCGGCCTGGTCTCCTGCCTTCCGGTTGTCTACCGTGTTCTTGGTGATCTGAGAAAAGGAAGGTAAAAGTCTGTTGACGAGAGAATGGGAAGCTAGAGGTGCATGCTCACACCAGCCACATTGTGTAAATCACACATGAGGGGGATTATATGTAAACATACCATTATCTTCTGTGCATTGTTGCTGTGCACCTCTGTGGCAGCTGATCAGTACTGGCCAGCATGCTCTTCTCCAGACTGCTGAGCAGAAAGACAGTATACTGCTGCTGTTGTTGATTATATGTAACCTTGCACTGAAAGAGAGAGACAAATGCATTGGGTGTTCTCTCTGCCGTGAGTTAGAGAGTCATAGAGTCATATAGCACAGAAAAAGGCCCTTGAGCCCAACTGGTCCATACTGACAAAGATTCCCATCTGAGCTCATCCCATTTGCCTGTGTGTGGCCCATATCCCTCTAAACCTTTCCTATCCATGTACCTGTCCAAGTACCTTTTAAATGTTGTTAATGTACCTGCCTCAACCATTTCCTCTGCCAGTTCATTCCATATAGTGACCACCCTCTGGGTGAAAAAGTTGCCCCTCAGGTTCCTATGTAATCTCTGCTGTCACCTTAAACCTATGCCCTCTAGTTCTTGATTCCCCAACCCTGGGAAAAAGACTGTGCATTGACCCTGTCTATGCCCCTCATGATTTTATACACCACTATAAGATCACCTCTTATTCTCCTATGCTTCAGTGAAAAAATACACAATCTGTTCAACCTCTCTCCATAATTCAGTCCCTCAAATCCCAGCAACATCCTCGTAAATCTCCTCTGCACCATTTCCAGCTTAATGGCATCTTTCCTACAGCAGGGTGACGAAAATGGAACACAGTATTCCAAATGCATCCTCACCAACGTCTTGTACAACTGCAACATAACATCCCAACTTCTATACTCCATGCCCTGACTGACAAAGGCCAGAGTGCCAAAAGCCACCTCCTCCACCCTGTCTACCTGTGACGCCACTTTTGGGGAACCATGTACTTGTACTCCTAGGTCCCTCTGTTCTACAACACTCCCCAGGGCCCTGGCATTCACTGTGAAAGTCCTACCCTCATTTGTTTTCCCAAAATGCAATACCTCACACTTATCCGAATTAAAGTCCATTTGCCATTCCTCGGCCCAATTACCCAGCTGATCAAGATCCCTCTGTAAATCCTGATAACCATCTTCGCTGTCTACGACACCACCTACTTTAGTGTCATCTGCAAACTTATTAACCATACCTTGTACATTCTCATCCAAATCATTGATATAGATGACAAATAGCAATGTGCCCAGCACCGACCCCTGGGGAACACCACTAGTCACGGGCCTCCAGTCCGAAAAACAATCTTCCACCATCACCCTCCGCTTCCTACCATCAAGCCAATTGTGTATCCAATTAGCCAGCTCTCCCTGGATCCCATGCGATATAAGTTTCCATAGCAGTCTACCCTGTGGAACCTTATCGAAGGCCTTACTGAAGTCCATGTCGACTACGTCTACCACCCTGCCCTCATCAACCTTCATCATGTAATCAAAAAAACTCAAGTTTGTAAGACATGCAAAGCTGTGCTGATTACTCTTCATCAACCACTGTCTTTCCAGATGATTGTCCCTCAGAATTCCCCCAGCAACTTGCTTACCACAGATGTTAGGCTTACTGGTCTATAGTTCCCAGATTTTTCTTTGCAGCCCTTCTTAAATGAAGGCACAACATTAGCTACCCTCCAATCTTCCACCACTTCACCCTTCATTAACAATGATGCATCTATCTCAACGAGGGCTCCCGCAGTTTCTTCTCTAGCTTCCCATAGTGTTCTTAGATATACCTGATTAGGCCGTGGAGATTTATTTATCTTCAAACTTTTTAACATATCTAGTACCTCTTCTGCTGTAGTGCAGACTAACCCCAGGACAACTCCATTAACTGTCTTAAGGTACGAAGTCTTCATGTCCTTCTCCACAATAAAAACACAAGAGAAAATATTCACTGAGGACCTCGCCCATCTCTTGTGGCTCCACACAAAGATATCCACTTTGGTCTCTGAGGGGCCCTATTTTCTCTCCAGTAATATACTTACAAAATTTATTTTCTATTCTCCTTCATCTTCTCTGCCAAAGCTATCTCATGCCCCTCTTCTGCCCTTCTGATTTCCCTTTTGATTATGCTCCTGCATCCCTTATACTTCTTTAGGGATTCACTTGATCCCAGCTGCCTGTACCTGACCCATGCTTCCTTCTTTTTCCTGACCAGTGGCTCAATAACACTCATCATCCATGGTTCCCTACACCTTCCAGCCGTGCCCTTCACTCGAACAGGAACATGCAGACCTTGAACTCTTGATACCTCACTTGTAAAAGCCTCCCATTTGCCAGACGTACCTTTGCCTGCAAGCAATCTACTCAAATCAACTTTTGCAAGTTCCTGTCTAATATTGTCAAAATTTGCCCAGTCCCGATTTAGAACTTTAACGTGGACCAGATCTGTCCCTTTCCATTGTTGTGAATAACTCAAGCACACCGACTGTTAACAGTGAAATTCTTTTACTATCTTGCTAGCAAGGGAGCAGTCAAGGGAAAGCACCATGCTCTCCACCAAAACTGATTCCACCCCCTTTCTTACAATTCCTTGTTGTTTCTTCTTGTTCAGTCACTTTCCGTGACCTGTGGTAGGTCACATAGAGGTCAGATCTCTGTGATCGGTTTGACCTGTATGATCGGTTTGTAAGACAAGCTTTTCACTGTATCTCAGTACAAGTGACAATAATAAACCAATACCAATACCGAGATGCAGGCAGATAAAGACAAAAAAAGAGTCAACCCTAACTACAGAAGGTTCAATTCATTCAAGCGGCCATACTTGATAGATTTGGCGGTGCTGTAGCAAGGATGTGCAGTTAATCATTAACCCTTTTGCAACCATGTTGTTCATATTTTTCCACACCATAACTATTTTAAAACTAATAGAACTATGGTCCAAGGTGTTCCACCACTGACCCCTCAGTCACTTGTCCTGGCCTATCTCCCAGAGTAGGTTAAGCTTTGCCCTCTCCCTAGTAGGGCCTTCTCTATATTGCCTGAGGAAATTTTCCTGAACACACTTAACAAATTCCACCCTGTCTAAGACCTCAGCACTATGGCAGTCCCAGTCTATATTAGGAAAGTTAAAATCCCCTACTGAACCATCCTATTATTCTTGCAACTTTCTGCAATCCCGCTGCATATTTGTTCCTCTAATTCCAGTTGACTATTAGTTGACCTATATTACAATCCCAATAAGGTGATCATCCCTTCCTTGTTTCTCAGCTCCACCCATAAAGCCTAACTGGATGATCCCTCAGTAATTTTATCTCGGACTACTGCCGTGACGTTCTGAGTCAGAAGCGCAACTCTCCCTCCTCTCTTTCCTCCACCTCTGTCCTGCTTAGAGCTCCTGTAGCCTGAACATTTAGCTGCCAGTCTTGTACCTCCTTTGGCCATGTTTCTGTAATAGCTATAATATCCCAGTCCTATGTAGCTATCCAAGCCCTATGTTCACCTGCCTTACCTGTCAGGCCTCTTGCATTGAAATAAATGGAATTTAATCCAACAGTCTTTCCTCTGACCCTGCCGTGCTGCTGCCTGCCTTGTGTACTGATCTTACTGTCATTCAATTCTGTCTCAAGACCAGAATTTCCAGTCTCACACCAGCAAATCTGTCCGCCAGGATATCGGTTCCCCTCCCATTTAGGTGCAACACGTCCCCCTTGTACAGGTCACCTCTGTCCCAGAAGAGATCCTAATGATCCAGAAAGCTGAATCCCTGCCCCCTTCAGCCACGCATTCATCTGCAATATCCTCCTATTCTTGCCCCCATTAGCATGTGGCACTGGGAGTAATCCAGAGACAACTATCTTTGAGGTCCTGCTTTTTAATCTCTTTCCTAACTCCCTATATTCACTCTGCAGGACCTCATCCCTTTTCCTACCAATGCCATTTGTGCCAATGTGCACACTGACTTCTGGCTGCTCACCCTCCCTCTTGAGAATGTTCTCCAGCTGCTCAGAGACATCCTCGACCCTGGCACCAGGCAGCACACCATCCTAGAGTCCTTTTTGCAGCCATAGAATCTCCTGTCTGCCTCCCTAGTGATCGATTCTCCTATCACTATATAGTCCTTTCTGTCTAGAGCCTTCCCTACCAAGCCTCAGAGCCAGTCCAGATGTCACAGATCTGGCTGCTGCTGCTTTCTCCCGAATGGTCATCCCCCCAAATGGTATACTTGTCTTTCAGGGGAATGGCCACAGGAGAATCCTGGACTGTCTGCCTACCCCCCTCTACCTTTCCTAGTGGTCACCCAACTGCCTTCAGCCTGCAACTTAGGTGTGACCACCTCACTGAAACTGTTATCTTTGATGTTCTCAGCATCCCGGGTGATCTTAAGTGTGTCCAACTCCAACTCCTTAACGCAGTCAGTCAGGAGCTGCAGCTGGACACACTGCCCACAAGGTGTAGTAGTCAGGGACACTGGAAGTCTCCCTGATCTCCCACATCCTGCAGGACGAGCATACCACTGCCCTAACTACCATCTTGATGCATCAAGTGTGAAGATTAAAGTTGAAAGACCTTATCAGTGCTTACCTTGATTCTTATTTCTGCTCAGCCTCTTCACTCAGTTGTAACTGAAAGAGTGCATGAAATGTGAGTGTGAATGTTCGAATCTTGGTAAGTGAGCATATTAGTGGTAGGTCGGAGGCCTGATTAATAGGACGCTGCTCAGCACTAATATATCCCACTTTGATGGTGGGACTGCTTTGGGTAGAACTGTGTGTGAGGCTGGTTGTGCTATTGTTGCGAAAGGGGATTTGCTGATGTCTTTGCTGACTTTGGCCACACAGATGAGATCAATAATTTTTACTGGTGGCACCATCCATATCCTGGATGCCTCATTCCTGGGACTGACTTCATCAAGAATTTACTCCCACTGCCTGAAAATGCTGGAAATATTCAGCAGGTTAGACAGCATCTGTAAAAGGAACAATTATGTCGATATTTCTGGATGAAAACCCTTCATTGATGAAGGGTCCTGGGCCTGAACTGTTAACTCTGTTTCTTTTACCACACAGGCTGTCTGACCTGCTGAATGGCCTGTGGGTGGACCGTGTGTGTAGTGGGTGGATGGAACCGAGGGGGAGGGGGAATGAACATGGGTATTGGGGAGTGGGTGTGGGAAAGGGAACAAAAATGGGAGGACCGGAGGAGGATTGGGAGGGGTAGGGGTAAAGGGGGTAACAGCACTGGAGGGGAGTGTTACCTAAAATTGGAAAACTCAATGTTCATGCCATTGGGTTGTAGATGACCCAGACAGAATACGAGGTGTTGTTCCTCTAGTTTGCGTTGGGCTTCACTCTGCCACTGGAGAAGGCTGAGGATGAGCAGGTCAATGTGGGAATGGGAAGGGGAATTGAAATAGCATGCAACTGGGAGCTTGGAATGACCATTGCGGACAGAGTGTAGGTGCTCTGCAAAACAGTTGCCCAGTCTGCACTTGGTCTTGCTGATGTAGAAGAGGCCACATCGGGAGCACCGAATGCATTAGACCAGATGAGGAGGTGCACATGAATCTTTGCCTGAACTGGAAGGGCTGTTTCAGTCACTGAATGGTGGTGAGGGAGGGAGGAAGTGTAAGGACAAATGTTACACCTCCTGTGATTGCATGGGAAAGTTCCAGGAGACAGAGAGGAGTGGGGAGGGAGGATGAGTAGACCAGGGAGTCATGGAGGGAGTGGTCCCTGCAGGAGGCAGAAAGAGGTAAGGTGGACAAGATGTGGCTGGTGGTGGGATCACGTTGCAGTTGGCAGAAATGACGAAGGATGATGTTCTGAATGTGGAGGCTCATAGGGTGAAAGATCAGGACTCGGGGAACTCTATGTCTGTTCTGTCTGGGGGAAGGTGGGGTTAGACTGGAACTATGAGAAACAGAGGAGATGCAAAAGCAGGCTACATCGACCACAGCAAAAGGGAAGCAATGCTTCCTGAAAAAGGAGGATATTTCAGATGTCCTGGGATGGAAGACCTCATCTTAAGAGCAGATGCGATGGAGGTGGAGAAACTGGGATGGTATGCTTACGAGAGACAGGGTGGAAAGAGGTGTAGTCTGAGTAGCTAAGGGAGTCAGTGGGGTTTATAGTAAATATCAGTGGATAGTCTGTCTCCTGAGATGGAGACGATGAGATCTAGAAAATGGAGAGAACTGTCCACATGAATTTGAGAGCAGGGTGGAAGTTGGTGACAAAGGCGATAAAATTGATTAGTTCCACACGATGCAAGAAGCAGCACCAATGCAGTCCTCAATATAATGGAGAAAGAGTTGGGGAGTGGTACTGGAGAAAGTTTGGAACAGGGACTGTTCCATGTAGTCATTGAAAAGACAGGCATACCTCGGGCCTATGTGGGTGCCCATGGCTACACCCTTGTTTTGTAGGAAGTAAGAGGAGTCAAAAAAAGAATTTGTTCAAGGTAAGAACATGTTCAGCCAGGTGGATGAGAGTGTTGGTGGAGGGGAACTGGTTGGATCTTTGTTGCAGAAAGAAGCGGATGGCTTTAAGATGCTCTTGATGGGGGATCATCCATAGTGAAGATGAGGCGGTGGGGGCCGGGGAATCGGAAGTTGTCAAAATGATGGAGGGCATGTGAGGTGTCCCATATGTAAGTGGGAAGGGACTGGACAAGGGGACACAGGATAGGGTCAAGGTATGAGGAGATATGTGGGGTAAGAGCAGGCAGAAACAGTGGGTCTACCAGGACAGGCATGGCTGTGGATCTTGGGTAAGAGATAGATAGAAGCGGGAAGTGCAGAATTGGGACACTATCAGGTTGGAGGCTGTGGAAGGGAGATCTCCTGATGTGATAAAATCTGTGACAGTCCTGGAGATGGTGACCTGGTATTCAGTGGTGGGGTCATGGTTGGTATGGGGAGGTGTCCAAGAGTTGTTGCCTGACCTCTGCAAGGTAGAGGTCAGTCTGCCAGACTACAATAGCACTGCCCTTCTCTGTGGGTTTTACAGATTGATGTTACCAAACTGGATAAGGCTCATGGGAACAAGAAATAGGAGCAGGATACACCATTCCACCCCTTCAGCCTGCTCCCTTATTCAAGATGATGGCTGATCTTCTACCTCAAACTTAATTTTCTCGCTCTACACCCATCGTCTTTGATTCCTTTAATATCCAGAAATCTAGCAGGTGGTGAAGGAAATAAGAGATTTAAACAAATTGATCATTACACAGATTACATGATTTAAGAATAACTGCATCTAAACTCTCAGTGAAAGGCCAGGATGCATATTGGAAATTGCACAGCTGGATTTAAAAAAATGAAAAACTGTGAACCGGTTGTACAAAATCTTGTGATGTACATTTTTGGATGTTTGCTGGGAGTGACATTTCAATCCCTCAATGATCATGAATCTCACAAGGACATTAAGAAAAGAGGTTCAAGTCTCATTATCATTACTCCTGTAAGAGATTGAGGGGTGACCTGATAGAGGTACAGGAAGTCCCCGGGTTACGAACGCCCGTACTTACGAATGCCTGACTTACGAACGGCGGGAAGAAGGCACGGAATTGGGCGCAGAATGGTTTGCCTGTCAGTGTTGACTTTTTCCAAGTGATGGAGGTGGCGAACGGCTGGATCGTGGATTTCATGTGTTACAGTCTGTACCGCTATTTTGGGGCAGGGAGGTTTGAGGAGTTCTGAATGATGAGGGATGCCATGAATGGTCACCGGCCCCCTCTCCCGCTGCCCCCACCCACCATATCTATCTCTCTATCTATCTCTATCTCTCTCTCTCTATCTCTATCAACCTCTCTATCTATCTATCTATCTATGCAGCACTCGGTCTCCCCTGACAGGTCGTCCCCAGGTAATGACCGAGGTCCGTTTCTACAGATGTCCTTAAATTGATTTTGTCTGTCAGTCGGAAAATACGCAAAATTCACTTGATGTGGTAACTTTACCTCCACAGTACTGTACTGTAATGAATGACACCAAATGCACATAAGATGATCACAGTCTTCATATGTCCCGGCGATAACAAGTTATGCTGTATTTTAGATTGCTTCACATTATGTGTGGAATTATAATGAAACTGGAATCAAAATTCCATTTGGATCTTAATATATAGCAATAAATAACTGAAGCTTGTAGTGATTTAGGATTAATTGACGCTAGATGTGAACTGTACATAACTGTTCCGACTTACATACAAATTCACCTTACGAACAGACTCAAAAACGGAACTTGTTCGTAATCCAGGGACTTCCTGTATATAAGATCATGAGGGTCATAGACAGGGTGAAAACACATAGTCTTTTTCCCAGGGACAGGGTGCTAAAAACAAGAGAGCGTAGGTTTAAGGTCAGAGGTGGGAGATTTAAAAGGGACATCGGGGCAGCTTCTTCGTGTAAAGGGTGGTGTGTATTTGGAATGAGCTGCCAGAAATAGTGGTTGAGACAGGCACATTAGTAATATTTATAAGCTATCTAGATAATACATGGATAAGAGAGGTTTAGAGGTCTATGGGCCAGATGTGGGCATATGGGACTAACTTCAGCATGGACGAGTTGGGCCAAAGGGCCTGTTTCCATGCTGTATGACTCTATGACTCTCTATGACTCCTGCGTGCATTTTAGTTCCAGAAATATTTTGGTTTGGATTACTTATTTCTACAAAGCAGCAGGTTTACCTGATGATAGTGGTGGCATTGGATGGGTTATTAACTATATTCTGAAGCACTGTACTGCTGCCGCAAAACAACAAATTTCACGACGTATAAGTCAGTGATAATAATTCTGATTTCATGCAGATCACATCTTTGAAAAGCTGAATTCTGAAATGGAGAAACTGGAGCTGGAGTGCAAGTGTCTGGGAGGGGGAAAGATTGATCACAACAGCAAGCAGAAGAAAATCCGAGTATTTGGCCTTTCAACGGTGAGTACTATTGCAACTCCTGAAGTGGAATGCAGAGTCACTTAAGCCTTGAAAATAATATCCCATTACCAAGAATGGGCTTTGTGACACACTGGGATGTAAGGTTGGGAGTTCAAAGCCAAGAACAATACCTGCATGTTCATTGCATGCTATCTAATCGCTTTTTCTTGGAAATAGTGTGTGAATGTTAATATTGAAGAAACAGTCCAGACGAAGGGTCTCAAGCAAAATGTCGACTGTCCATTTCCTTCCATAGATGCTGCCTGACCTGCTGAGTTTCTCCAGCTTTTTGTGTGTTGCTCTGAATCTATTTACTGGCAGTATGATAGGTGGTTAATTAAAATGAGCAACCTGTTCCAAGGTCCCAGATCATGGTCTATCTGGTAGATTATTATTCAGCAGGGCCAATGGCTTCAGCCCTTTCACTGTTGAGTGACAGCGTTCTCAAACAGTAACACAGGTCCGCAGGTATTGGAGGAGCCCAGTCAGCTCATTAATTCCACATGTTTCTTTTACCTCCTGTAGACAATGTTGTGATCTGTATGAACTTTTAGGTTTTTGTTCCATTCATACAACTAGCTTGGAAAGAATGTAAAGCAGTTGGATGCCTGCATTCACAGGAACTTGCAAGGTGCACTTGCCTTTAGATAGACATTTACCTGAAGGGAGAAAATGAACGGCCGGCCCTCAGGAGACGAGGGCTTTTCGTTTGCCAATGCTGTTCCTGCCTTGAGTTAAACACAGAGGAAGTGGAGCTGCAGTGAGGATAAGACTGTTACTATCTCCTGGATTGTGCCATTGGAAAGTGATGCAGTGCTCTTTGTCAAAGGTTAACTGGTGGCTACATAACACTGATCCCAGGGACAAATACAAACAGCAGCAGCTGAATGTTCCAAACTGGTACATTTCTGGTGTCCAGGAGTATGTGCTGAGAGAACCCTGAAGCTTGATGTGGCTGCGACAAAGGCTCAGTTGAGAAAGGCCATAAGAGATAGGAGCGGAATTAGGCTATTTTGCCCATTGAGTCTGTTCTGCCATTCGATCATGGCTAATTTATTTTTCCCCCTCAACCCCCCTGCCTTCTCCCTGTAACCTTTACTAATCAAAAACCTATCAACCTCTGCTTTAAATATACCCAATGATTTGGCCTCCACAGCAGTCTGTGGCAATGAATTCCACAGATTCACCACCCTCTGGCTAAAGAAATTCCTCTTCGTCTCTGTTCAAAAGGGATGTCCTTTTATTTTGAGGCTGTGCCTTTTGGACCTAGGCTCTCCCACTATTGGAAACATCCTCTCCACGTCCACTCTATCCAGGCCTTTCAATATTGGGTAGGTTTCAATGAGGTTACCCCCCCCCCCCCCCCCACACCCCCAGTCCTTCTAAGCGAGTACAAGCCCAGAACCATCAAACGCTCCTCATATGTTTACACTTTCATCCCCAGGATCATTCTTGTAAACCTCCTCTGGACCGTCTCCAACGCCAGCACATCCTTCCTTAGATATGAGGCCCAAAACTACTCACAATACTCCAAATGTGGTCTGACCAATGCCTTATAAAGCCTCAGCATTATATCCTTGTTTTTATATTCTACAATATTAATAAAACAATTTATACTCCTGCATCAAATTGCATACTCCTGCCAATTTGAAGTGTCAATTGCTGTGAAATACCAAATCCAGATTACAAGTTTCAATTACACTTTTATGAACCACCTTTAATATACTCTTGCAAATATCCCATCTATTAACTGACTATCTGAGTTCACCTCTGAAATTCCTTGGGACATCTCCACATGTTAAACCTGATATATGAATGCCAGAGTAGAGTTCAAGAGATTTTAAATTTAGCTATTTTTTTTCTCCTTGCCCTCCTCTTCTGAAAGCAACACCTCCTGGGCTTGTGTTACCTGGTGGCCCTTCTGTTGCCTTTTCATGGAGGTTTCAGTGTCTCTGCCTAATCCTGAACTCGCACAACATCTGTATTTACTTGGCAGCTTGAGCAAGAACTCCAGCTGGATTTACCCTGTAGAAGCTGTCGTGCACAATGAAAGTAAATATAATTCATGTTCATGCCCCCTTTCTTTTAGGGTTTTGGGAAAGCAGATCACTCCATTTCTGTGGAAAAGTTGAAGACCGTGTACAAGGACTATGAAATTACTTGGTCAGATGATACCAAATAAAAACGAAGAATCTCTGGATTATTCTCCATCAAGAAGATTGATGTAAAACCTTGTTCAAGTAGTTTGTGTTTCTGGATGAGTTCATTTTATTTGTAGAATTTGGTTGAGTTGTGATGGTGCTAAGGGACTTTGCACACTTCAGCATTCAACAGAGATTGTATAAAATACACTTTGAGATTCTTTGCCAAATAAATAACATCTTGTGAGTTTGGCTCAAATATATTACATGGGAATGTCATTAGATGCAACTGGGCTATGAAGTAATTAATCATCAACTTCTTATAATGTTCTCTGGTTGAGGCAATGCTTTGTGCTGGTGTTTGTCACAGGTATGGATTCCTACTTGTGCTTTCCATATGTTTTTATTTAATTAGGTGAAATATTTGTGTCAAGGTGCTCCACTGAAGTTACATAGTCAGGGAATGGTTGAATAGTGGAGTAGCTGAGAAATTTAAACTCAGTTCATTAAACATATTTTGAATTAAAATGCTTTAATCATAATATGATGGTTATATATGGTACTCTAATCATTACCAGGTTATAATAAAGATTAATTTGGTTCACTAATGATCTTTAAAAAAAGAGTTACCCTTTCTGGTCTATGTATGATACCAGATCCACAATAATATGATTATCGAGCCACTGTCAATTGTACCAAATCGTTAAGACGGAGAAGATGATTGAAAATGGAATCATCACCCAAAGCCACAATTAATGGACACTCAGCTGAGTCAAATCTTCAAAATCCTCCTCTCTAACATCTGGGGCTATGCCAATACTATGGGAGCTATCCCACAGGGTAGTCAAGCAACTGTGTCACAATCTTGTTCATTTTTGGCTAATGTCCCAACTATCCCCAGAAACACCTTGTTCTACTAGCAGGACTGATACACCAGACATGGTGACACAATGGTTTATAGTCAGAAGAACGTTGCTAAAGTCCTCATTGTTAACTGGACTTCATGGCATCCAACACAGCCAAGGAACTGTACTACTGAATCAACCTGCAGTCCTCTGTCAGCCAATGAATCAGTATCTCTCTCTATATTGAACACCCCCAGAATCAGTGAGAATGGCAAGGGCAAGAATGTAATCTGATTGGGGGATTCAACATCCTTCACACAGAATGGCTCAGTGGCATGGTTACTGACTGAGCTGTGTGTATCCTGAGGAACACTGTTTTATTAGAGTAGGTCTGTTGCAGATTGTAGAGAAACAACATGAGCGATCTACTTTGTTCTGGCTGATCTGTTTCAGATGCACCTATCCAGTGACAGTAATAAATGGAATGACTACAGAATAATTCCAATAAAAATAAAATCTTCTCATTGAGAAAATCTTCCATTTTGTTGCAAGACACAACTACTACACTAGAAGAGATAGATATGGAACAGTCCAAAGTGGGCATCCATGAGGTCCTAAGAGACTCAGAATTGTCTCTACTAAAGTCAGTAAGCTCATTATCCAATATACTATTCACTCTGCTGTTACTATCACACCAGAGAGCAAGCCTGGAGCAACACACACAACATGCTGGAGGAACTCAGCAGGTCAGGCAGCATCCATGGAGGGAAATGAACAGTCAACGTTTTGAGCCGAGACCTTTCATCAGGACTGGAAAGGGAAGGGCAGAAGCCAGAATAAAAGGGTGGGGGGAGGGGGAGGAGCATGAGCTGGCAGGTGATAGGTGAGTCCACTGTGAGAGGGGGACCAGTGACCAAGTGGGTTTTCTCTGATTTCCTTCCACGTCCCAAGAATGTGCTGGTTGGTCAGTTAATTGGCCACTCTAAATTGCCTGTAGTGTTTAGATGAGTGATAGAATCTAGAAAGAATTCATGGGGATGTGGGGAGAATAAAATCGATTAGGGTTGGATTAGTGTAAACATGGGTGCTTGATGGTTGGCACGGATTTGATGGGCTGTAGGACCTGTTTCTGTGCTGTGTATCTCAATGACAATGAGGACATGCTGGGAGTAGTACCAGGTGTAATAAGAACGATGGTGCCAGCATAAAGAAGCTACAACTCAAGGATGGATGAATGCATGCATGACTTTAGAGGCAGTATGATGTAGACAGCTAAGCAATTTCATAACCAATGGATCAGAACAAAGGTATGCAGTCCTACATCCACTTGTAAATTCTGGTGAACACTTAAACAACTGACAGAAGGAGGAGGCATCCAAATTCACATCATAAGAGTAAGGACAGCAGATCTCCAAGAACACCTTGGTTTAGTCTCCCTCCATATACCACGCTGACCTGCAAAAAAATCAGAGTTGCTGGATTAAAATTCTTGAACCACACTGCTGGAGCACCTTCACCAAGTGGACCACCAGCTTCTTAAGAGTAATTAGGGACAGGAATTAAGTGCAGGCTTTGCCAGTGTTGTGCACATACTGAGAACAAAAATATACTTTCACACAATTTGATGGAGGCTTTGTAGATTGAAGAACCACTAGCACAGTTGTTAAATGTTTAAAATCAAATGTTAAAAACATCACAGCAACTTGAATAACAACAAAAGGTGACAACCATTCTAATGGGGTGAGTGCAGCTGAAGTGATAACAGTAAGATGTGCAATATATTTTTCTCTTTGTGATCAACATTTAGGCCGCAGTTTTTGGAAGGCAAAACAGCTTGAAAGAGAAACCCAATGCCTCGAACACGTAGTGAGGTTAAACTGCTGCTTGAATTCAGTTTGAATATGGTTTTGTTTGACCTCAGAAGCTCTGTCTGTTAAAACCTTAACTGTTGTGAAAACTAACACCTGTCTTCAACAAAACGGTCAAGACATTGCAGTATTCATACTGTTACAGCTGGTGGAAATGTTTTCTTCTCTTCAATTAGATAATTTGCAACAGCCTTTTGATAGAATCTGCTAATGCAGCAGGAAAAATTACTTCTTCTCATCAGGAAACTGATAGGGAAACTTTATTCTAAAAGTATTTTTACAGATGGCAGTTTCCAGGCGTTTGTATGGTTAATCAGTTGGGCAGATGTTTTTCTATCAACTCCTCCCATATTGTACTGCAGTATTTGATTGAATACCTGCTGCTGGGCTGCCTCTGAATGCCCCCTTGTGAATAATGATGGAAGTTTAAGTGCATGTTTAAGAATTGTCAGACCTACTCTTTAGGGAAGGGGCCAATCTTCAAGGGAAAAAGCAAATAAGGGGAGCCAGGTCATCAGAGTGTATTGGGCAGCAGGCTAAGGATGGGGAAGATTGTGCAGGTGGGAGGAGAACCAGGGGGTGGGGTGCAGAGAAATGGGGCAAGCAGGGGGTATGATCGGTGAAAGGGGGAGGAAACAGTGGGTGAAGATGTGAGGAGATCATCAGAGGTGGAGCTGGTGATGATCTGTGGAAAGGGGAGGTCTGAGGAGATAAATACTGATGGAATTGCAGAGGAGGATCTGTGAGGGGAGGAGGGGATGGGAAGGTGATCAGTTGCGGAGGTTGGAGAGGTGGTGGAGAGGGAGGTGAGGTAGTTGGTGAGAGGGGGTGTTCTGAGGGTTTTGTGTTTGGGAGGTGATGGGGAGAGTAGGTAGATCGATCGCATTGGTACTTGGTTTATTATTGTCACATGAATTGACAATATCATTGTCATACAGTGAAAGGCTTTTGTTTGCGTGACATCCAGACAGATCATTTCAATGCACCAATTGATGCACCACAGAAAGCATCCTATCTGGATGCATCACGGCTTGGTATGGCAACTGCTCTGCCCAGGACTGCAAGAAACTGCAGACAGTTGTGGACGCAGCTCAGCGCGTCACGGAAACCAGCCTCCCCTCCTTTACCTCTCGCTGCCTTGGCGAAGCAGCCAGCATAATCAAAGACCCCACCCACCCGGGTCATTCTGTCTTCCATCGGGTAGAAGATACAGGAGCCTGAGGGCACATACCACCAGGCTTAAGGACAGTTTCTACCCCACTGTGATAATACTATTGAACGGTTCCCTTATATGATGAGATGGACTCTGACCTCACGATCTACCTTGTTGTGCCCTTGCACCTTATTGCACTGCACTTTCTCTGTAGCTGTGACACTTTACTGTTACTGTTTTTACCTGTACTACATCAATGCACTCTGTACGAACTCAACGTAACTGCACTGTGTCATGAACTGACCCGCACAATTGGTATGCAAGACAAGTGTTTCACTGCACCTCGGTACAAGTGACAATAATAAACTAATACCAATACCAAATGGAAGTACATCAAGATAATAAAAAGGATGGGTGTGGGATGCTGGGAAAATGATCAAGATCAGGGGACACAGGTGCTAAGGATGTCGGCAGGAGCAGGTGGTGGATAAGGTTTCCCTTTGCCAATCTGTCCCTCGGTAATTTGGTACCACTTCAGGTCGGGGAAGTGGAGTTACCGCCACTGATTTCTTCTCACACCAGGTGGCCATTGCACACCAACTAATTCATGGGCTTGAAAGAGTCTTGGTCCAGTGGCAATTAACTACTCACAGCAGCACTCTGACCGTGAACACATTCACAAACAGATACAGACACTCAGCCCCCACCCCATTCTGTGAACCCATTCCTCCCTCTGTCTGTGCTCACTATAACTAACACCCTCCTTACTTCAGAGAGTCATTCCCTGTGTAACCACACAGCCGTACATACAGGAGAAACAAGGACTGCAGATGCTGAAATCCAGATGAAAAACATGATGATGCTGGAGGAACTCAGCAGGCCAGGCAGCATCCCTGGAGAAAAGCAGGCGGTCAACGCTTCCGGTCAAGACGCTTCCTCAGGACTGAAGATAGGAAATGGGGAAGCCCAATATGTAGGAAAAGCAGAGCAGTGATAGGTGGACAAAAGAGGGGAGGCGGGGTGGGCACAGGGTGGTGATAGGTAGATGCAGCTAAGAGATAGTGATAGGCAGGTGCGGGGGATCTGCATCTACCCATTGCCAGTCACTTCAACTCCCCCTCCCACACTATTACTGATATGTCAGTCCTCGGCCTCCTCCACTGGCAGGAGAATTCCAAGTGCAAACTGGAGGAACAGCACCTCATTTTCCATTGTGGAACCTTAAAGCCTAATGGCAAGAACATTGAATTCTCCCACTTTAAGTAATCCCCACCCCCCTTCCACACAACACTACTCCCCCCCCCCAACCATGCTTCTTCTCTTCTTCCCATTCCTAGCCTCTTTTTTTCTACTCTTTTTTTCCTTTCTCTCCTTACCTTAACCCTTCCCCCAGTGGATCTGCCCTCCCCTCCTCCCCTGCACCTGCCTATCACTATCTCTTAACTGCATCTACCTATCGCCACCTGTGACCACCCTGCTTCTCTCTTTTGTCCACCTATCACTGCTCTGCTTTTCCCTCCTATATATTGGGCTTTCCCTTTTCCTATCTTCAGTCCTGAGGAAGGGTCCTGACCTGAAGCATTGACCACCTGTTTTTCTCCACGGATGCTGCATGGCCTGTTGAGTTCCTCCAGCATCATGAGATTTTTCAGCCGTACATATAGTGACTCTGTATAGTCTGTGCAGTTACGATTGAAGGTAAGTCACAATGCAGCCCAGAGGCGAGAGTTGTTAGTCCACCAATGGCAGCAAATTGTGATCCCATGTGTTTCAGAGCTGAGTAGATTAATGTCAGCTTACATTGTCTGGAAAATTATAAAGGAAGTTTGAAGGGAAAAAACAGGCCAACACTTGAAATGAACTTTTGGTGCCTAAGTTTTGTTAAAATAACATGCTATTTGGTTGAAAAGATAGCTAATATTGCCTCCTCTAAGAACATGTTTGGCAATGTAAACACCCAATCAAGGCAGCTGGCACTTGAGTCATGATTTCCTAATCAGTTCAAGTTTGGGTTATTTGGTTTCCTGATATTTTTGCATATATATGTCCAATTACTGCTCATATCAACTTCAACAGTTTCACACTATCTACAGTGGATTGATTATGTAACAATGGTTATACAATTGACTCTTCAGTTTCTGATGCCCAAATTTGCTCTCACCCTCAAAGCTTCTCAAAAACAGGAAATGGGAGTTAATTGTTTTAAAGGTGATGAAAATGTATTTCCTAATGTAGGTCTGCATTTTGAGCCATGCCTCATTCATTCTGAGTGCTGAAACTGTAGTTCCTTATTGTTCATGGCGTGTTCACTTAATTTAAATAAGATGTGAAAGATATTTCCCTTTGTCACGTTACTTTTGGAAAGATCCCTTTCATGTAATCCATTTTAACAAATTTGTTTTCACTTGAGAACCATTTTCAGTTTTGTAGTTGTTGAAATGATTACATTGAAAATGGACATTGTAGGAACCATAAAAGTGAGCAAACATGGGTCATTTATAGAGAGACTTTTCTTGGTCTTAACAGCCATATCAGCAAGGCAGCTAATGCTGTAGTACTGAGGAGTTAGAAGAAAGCTTCACAGAACATCACCAAAGTTTCAGGAATGGCAACTTCCTACTCGTCAGTCCCCTCTGGAGCATCCAGCTGCCACAATATGGTGGGCGGACAGTGTGAATGATGGGGGACAGTGTGAGTGGTGGGGGGGACAGTGTATGAGGTGTGGTGGGGGGATCAGAGTGGTGGGGGGATCAGAGTGAGTGCTGGGGGATCAGTGTGAGAGGTGTGGTGGGGGGACAGTGTGAGTGCTGGGGGATCAGTGTGAGAGGTGTGGTGGGGGGACAATGTGAGTGCTGGGGGATCAGTGTGAGAGGTGTGGTGAGGTTTTAAAATAAAATTCTTGAGTGTGGTGCTGGCACACTAAGTGCAGGCTTTTGGTATTGGTCATTGGTTCATTATTGTCACATGTACTGAAATGCAGTGAAAAACAGTTTTGAAAGCCATCCATACAGATAATTTCAAAACATAAGTACATTAAGGTAGCTACAAAGAAAAAAGCAATAACAGAATGCAGAATAAAGTGTAACAGCTACCGAGAAAGTGCAGTGCAGGCAGACAATAAAGGAGCAAGGCCATAACAAGGTAGATTGTGAGGTCAAGAGTCCATCTTATCGTACTAGGGGACCATTCAATAGTCCTATAACAGTGGGATAGAAGCTGTCCTTGAGCCTGGCGGTACATGCTTTCAAACTTTTTTATCTTCTGCCCGATGGGAGGGGGGGAGGAAAGAGAATGTCTGGGGTAGGTGGGGTCTTTGATTAGAGAAATAAAGGACTGCAGATGCTGGAATCTAGATGAAAAAACAACAAGATGCTAGAGGAACTCAGCAGGTCAGGCAGCATCCGTGGACAAAAACAGTCAACATTTTGGGTCAGGACCCTTCTTCAGGACTGAAGATAGGAAAAGGGGAAGCCCCCAATATATAGGGGGGAAAAACAGAGCAGTGAGAGGCGGACAAAAGAGGGGAGGTGGGGTGGGTAGAAGGTGGCAATAGGTAGATGCAGGTAAGAGATAGTGAAAGGCGGGTGCGGGGGAGGAGGGGAGAGCAGATCCACCAGGATGTGGGTCAAAGGTAAGGAGGCGGGCAGCATGGGGGAGGGGAGGAGAGGAAAAGGAAAGAGAGAATAAAAAGGTGAGGAGAAAAAAGAGATAGGCTAGGAAAGGGAAGAAAAGAAGAGGCAAGGTTGGGGGGGGGGGGTTTGGTTTACTTAAAGTGGGAGGTCTTTGATTATGTTGGCAGAGAGAAGTGTAGACAGGGTCCATAGAGGGGAGGTTGGTTTCTATGATGTGTTGAGCTGTATCCACAACTGTCTGCAGTTTCTTGTGGTCACAGAGCAATTGCCATACCAAGCCGTGATGCATTCGGATGGGATACTTCCTATGGTGCATCAATAAAAATTGGTGAGGGTCAAAGTGGACATGCCAAATTTCTTTAGCCTCTTAAGGAAGGAGAGGCACTGGTGAGCTTTCTTGGCCATGGTGACTACGTGGTTGGACCAGGACAGGTTATTGGTGATGTTGACTCCTAGGAACTTGAAGCTTTCGACCCTTTCAGTCTCCACCATTGATGTAAGCAGGAGCATGTGCACTGTCTGCCTTCTTGAAGTGAATGACCAGCTCTTTTGTTTTGCTGACATTGAAGGAAATGTTGTCATGACACCATGCCACTAGGGTCACTTTCCTTCCTGTCCTCTGATTCATCATTATTTGAGATCTGGCCCACTACAGTAGGGTCATCTGCAAACTTGTAGATGAAGTTAGAACAGAATCTGGCCATGCAGTCTTGAGTGTTTAGGGAGTAGAGTAGGGGGCTGAGGACACAGCCTTGTGGGGCACCAGTGTTGAGGATAATCATAGCGGAGGTGTTGCTGCCCATCCTTACTGATTATGGTCTGTTGGTCAGGATGTCGAGGATACAGTTGCAAAGGGAAGTGTTGAATCCCAGGTCTAGGAATTTGGAGATGAGTTTGTTCGGAGTTATAGTATTGAAGGCAGAGCTGTAGTCAATAAACAATAGCCTAGCATAGGTTTCGTTACTGTCCAGATGCTCCAGAGATGAGTGTAGGGCCAAGGAGATGGTGTCCCCCATGGATTTTTTTTGGCGGTAGGCGAATTGCAGTGGGTCGAGGTTGCCTGGGAGGCTGGAGATGATGTGTGCCATAACCACCCTCACGAAGCACTTCATGATGGTGGATGTCAGAGCCACCAGGTGGCAGTCATTAAGGCACGTTACCTTGTTCTTCTTAGGTTCCAGGATGATAGTGGTCTTCTTAAAGCAAGTAGGGAGGGGTTAAATATTTCTGCAAATACCTCCACCAGCTGATCTGCGCAGGATCTAAGGACACGACCGGGGACCATCTGGGCCAGAGGCATGGTAGTGTAGCGGTTAGTGTAACGCTTTACAGCGCCAGTGACCCGGGTTCAATTCCTGCCGCTGTCTGTAAGGAGTTTGTACATTCTCCCTGTGTTTGCGTGGGTTTCCTCCGGGTGCTCTGGTTTCCTCCCATATTTCAAAAGACGTACGGGTTAGGAAGTTGTGGGCATGCTACGTTGGCGCCAAAAGTGTGGTGACACTTGTGGGCTGCCCCCAGAACACTCTACGCAAAAAGATTCATTTCACTGTGTGTTTTGATGTACATGTGACTAATAAAGATATCTTATCCATGGGTTCACTGTCTGGAGGACTGACCTGACGTCTGCAACGGTGACTCTTGGTTCAGGTGCATTGGAGGCTGTTGGGTGGGTGGTAGAACTTCCTGGCCACGGTGTTTTGTCGTCTCTATTGAATGTTTGATAGATTAATTTGTCAAAGGAATTTCAGTTCTCATGTATGTTTAATACTGACATGCTGAAGGCAACATTTTAATGATATTTTCATTTTTAATAATATTAATATAACTAAAATTGATGTTACACATTTTCATAATATTGGAATAATTAATATTACAACTTTAATATATAGTTAAAATTGATATTTTTAAATTGCTATTTGGAATCAAAAAATACATTTTAAACTGTAAACAGCACTGGCGTCTCTGGGATTGGTGTGGCAGGTGAAATGTTCCATTCTCAGAATTTAGTCTTGTCACAAGTGAGCAGTTACTGAGGTTCTGGTGATTCCATTGTCACTACCATTTCTGACAAAAAGGCTGAAATAGCTAGAAGCAATTTACTGGTGCCTCTGAATTACTGGAAGGAGATAGATTTTAATTAAGAGATCTCGATGCCAAAACATACACATGTGCGTTAAGTATTCTCATGTCAAAAAGTCAATCAGGACAAATGCACAACAACAAAAAGAACTTACATTTTGTAGCATTTACTTTTTTGTATCATGATCCAAGGCATTTCACAGAAGTATAATTTGATAATAAATGGTGTTCATATCAGGAATATGTCATAAGTTCTGTACCTTCTCCCTATTTACCCAATTCTGACTCCCACATCTGTTGTTTGACAGATTTTACACTTTGCACCAATGTCTCAGGTGTTCATAAGGATCAAGATAACATAGGAGCAAAGGTTCTAAATTGAAGCATGGTCACTTTTATGAGGCAGAGAAATGATTCAGCAAAAGTGGTTGGATACAGATACACAGCTCCAGGGACGCAGGTTCAGTCCTGACACCAAGAGCTGACTGGGTAGAGTTTGTATATTCTCTCTGCTTTCCTCTGGGTTTTCCCGTTCCTTTTCACAATCTGATGGCACGTAACAATGCTGTGATGTCGGTTAATGGCAAGAAAGAATCAAAGGGGAGTTGATGGGCATATCTGACAGAGAATAAGTGCAGGGGTAGAGGGAAGTAAGGAGGGGATAATGAGGCTAATGGGATTAGTCCCCTGAGTCCCATTATGGACCCAATGGACTGAATAGTGTTCTCCTGTTTCATTAAGATAAGATATCTTTATTAGTCACATGTACATCGAGACACACAGTGAAATGCATCTTTTGCGTAGAGTGTTCTGGGGGCGGCCCGCAAGTGTCGCCACGCTTCTGGCACCAACATAGCATGCCCACAACTTCCTAACACTTACATCTTTGGAATGTGGGAGGAAACCGGAGCACCCAGAGGAAACCCACGCAGACAGGGAGAATGTACAAACTCCTTACAGACAGCGGCCAGAATTGAACTTGGGTAGCTGGCGCTGGAATAGTGTTACGCTAACCACTACACTACTGTGCTTGCTACATCAGTCTTGGAACAACGGGAGACATTGAAGAGCTTCAAGGGGAAATGTTCCCACAAGGAGAAAGGTGGGACTGCCAAATCCAGAGCCCCATGGATGACAGGGCACAGAGGGGGTAACTTATGGCAAAAAGGGAAGCTTTTGTCAGACACAGAGCTTAGTGCAGCAGAATATCTGGAAGAGTATGGAATGGAAATTAGAAGGGAAATTAGGAGAGCAAAGAGAGGGCATGAAAATATATTGACAAATATAGTCAAAGAATATCCAAATACATTTATTACGTAAAGTGTAAAGGATAACTAAGGAGAAGGGCCTTTTAGAGACCAAAAAAGGTAATTCACACGTAGAGACAAAGGATTTGCATGGGAAACTTAATGAATATTTTGAGACCTTCTTCTCAAAAGAGAGGCATGAGACCAATGGTGTAGTTAAAGGAGACAAGAATGAAGTATTGGATGGGATAAATATAGTTAAAAAGGAGGCTTATCATCTTTGGAAATGCATATATTGCCTGGAGTGGGTGAAATTTATCCCTGGCTCTTAAAAGAAGCAAGAGAGGAATCTGTGAAGCCTCTGATTACAATTTTTTTTCAATCTTCCCTGGCTACAGGAGTGGTAGCAGAATATTAGAAAGTCACTAATGTTTGTGGAAAGAGATTCCTCCAATTGTCTTCTGGAGAGAGTTGAATTACATATTGAATTTGCTTCAGTGTCTCTAGTTAAGTAGCTTTTAGCCATCGGCAGACAGCCCATTATATCTATTTTTTATTATTAAAGTTGGTTGAATCGTACCCATTTTTTCACTTTATACTTCCACTTTATTTTCTTAATATTCAGTACATTTATTTAGTCTATTCATAAAATGGTCATGTTGATTTGTGAAATCAAAATAAAATTTCACTTTCTCATTCCCTTTGCACTTTAAAGCACCGGCCAATTTCTTGTCAACTGCATCTTCAGCTAGAAAATTGAACACTCTGTTGCAATCATTTGCAACATCAAATGAACAGTCTTCATTTTAAACTATATTTTCCCGACAATTGTAGAAAATTTAACTATTGTTCATCAAATACAAGAACAGATTTTTTTTTAATGCAGTGAATGCTTTGAATGTTTCATTTAGAATAGAGTTTTGGATTGCTTCAATGGTCTAAAGGGTTCAATATAAAGAAAACCTGGATATTGCAACAGATTTTATTTTTGCCCCAGGATTAACCAGGTACTGACCTACTGGCATTTCTCTGAATGAGTGCCACCAAGTTCAGGATTCCCACATGGAACCAGAGTCTTAAACTTGCTGGTTCCTGTTGACTGTGGTTTTGCCAATTGCACTCCTCATGGAGTCCATCAATAGTGCGAACTTGCTTTATTTTACCAGATTTTTACTGAAGAGTAAGTTGATTCATTTCAATGGAGAAAAACTACTGCAATGGACAAGAGACAATTAAAATTAATCAACTGAGTTAAATGTTTGTAATTGTTTTTCAGTATTTTTATGTATTTTCATAGAATCATAGAGCAGTACAGCACAATACAGACCCTTTGGCCCACAATGTTGTGCTGACCTTTAAACCTCACCTAAGACTATCTAACCCCTTACTTCCACATATCCCTCTATTTTAAATTCCTCCATATGCTTATCTAGTAATCTCTTGAATCTGACCAATGTACCTGCATCCACCACCACTCCAGGCAGCACATTCCATGCCCCAACCACTCTCTGGGTAAACAACCTCCTTCTGATATCTCCTTTGAACTTCCCACCCATTACTTTAAAGCCATGCCCTCTTGAATTGAACATTGGTGCCCTGCAAAAGAGGTGCTGGCTGTCTACTCTATCTATTCCTCTCAATATTTTGTACTCCTCTATCATGTCTCCTCTCATCCTTCTTCTCTCCAAAGAGTAAAGCCCTAGCTCCCTTCGTCTCTCCTCATAATGCATACTCTCTAAACCAGGCAGCATCCTGGTAAATCTCCTCTGCACCTTTTCCAACGCTTCCACATCCTTCCTATAATAAGGTGACCAGAACTGGACACAGTACTCTAAGTGTGGTCTAACCAGAGTTTTGTAGAGCTGCATCATTACCTCATGACTCTTAAACTTTATCCCACGACTTATGAATGCTAACATCTCATAAGCTTTCTTAACTACCCTATCCACCTGTGAGGCAACTTTCAGGGATCTGTGGATATGAACCCCCAGATCCCTCTGCTCCTCCACACTAGCCAGAATCCTGCCATCAACTTTGTACTCCGCCTTGGAGTTTGTCCTTCCAAAGTGTACCACCTCACACTTCTCCGGATTGAACTCCATCCGCCACTTCTCAGCCCAGCTCTGCATCCTATCAATATCCCTCTGCAATCTTTGACAGTCCTCCACACTATCCACAACACCACCAACCTTTGTGTCATCTGCAAACTTGCCAACCCACCCTTCTACCCCCTCATCCAAGTCATTAATAAAAATCACAAAAAGCAGAGGTCCCAGAACCGATCCTTGTGGGACACCACTAGTAACAGCCCTCCAATCTGAATGCACTCCCTCCACCACAACCCTCTGCTTTCTACAGGCAAGCCAATTCTGAATCCACACAGCCAAGCCTCCCTGGATCCCATGCCCTCTGACCTTCTGAAGAAGCCTACCATGTGGAACCTTGTCAAATGCCTTACTAAAATCCATGTAGACCACATCTACTGCACTACCATCATCAATCTGCCTGGTCACCTCCTCAAAGAACCCTATCAGGGTTTTAATTTTGTATACCTTTTTAAAAACTGTTGCATTGATTTTCAGTATTTTTCTAAATGTTTTCAAATGTTGGGAGAAATGGTTTAATCAGCTGTCAAAGTTTTTCAGGTGTTTTTGTGGGAGGGGTTTGCACAGGCTCACCATGTGACTGCATTCCTTTGCTGTGCTGAACCTCACAATTTAAAATTGAAGCACCTTAGAGCTGCAAATTGACACCAGTGGATTTGTAAAAGGTAAGCTTAGTGGGTCAGTAGTGAGTCTAAGTGGCTTGCCTATGGCCCTGCAACCTCTGGTCTAACAACGGTTGTCCAAAAATCAAAAGCTTTCTATCATATTTGCATCAATTAAATGGATAGGTTTTGTGGCTATATCTGTTTGTTTTGCAAGTGTTATGCCATGTGTTAATTTAAACAAAAACTGTTGATTCCTTGCATGTTTCATTCTGCACACTTTGAGAGGTTGGTTCTAGCCAGTACCATAAAAGACCAGAATTATAGGATAACTCAATTTCTTTATAAAGTAGTTTCAACCACAGTGTTTGTAGAGTTAGTGTCTTGAGTGTTGTCAGTGATGGGGAATATTATGTGATGTGTAACATTGGTACCTGTCTGATTCCATAGATTTCCTGCCTTGTAAATTAGCCTGCAAAATGCCAGTAAGTAGAGTATGCGCTGATTATATAAATAACCACCAGAGTAATTAACTGGCTTCTTGGAGAGCAGAGTTTGATTTTAATCAGTAAATTGTGGAATACAATAAAGAAATAAAGTATGATTTCACCAGAACTATCTCCCAAAACTGACATTTAAATTATTCACAAATACTGAACCTGATGGGTAAAATATGATGGCAAGACCTTACAATATTGATCACCAACTTGATTATAACAGACTGACCTAATATTGTCTCTAATGTTTCATTAACATACAATTATATGTGGTGACAATGCTGTTAGGAAGTTTTGAATTTACATGACATAAAGACATGATAATTGAAGAAATTAGTCATGAAATCCTTAACTTGGATAACTAATGGACAATAAAATTGGAACTCTGATGCTGTTAAAAGGAAATCTGTGCTCTAATTCTCCAGGTATACCATTCGTTTACTTGTGTGATGTGTTTGTGTATCGTTGGTTACAGATGGATGGTGCTCCAGACCTCAATACAAAATAATTTTCTCCCTAATTGCATCGAGAGTCTGTTTTACTGGAACTTCCAATATCTGGAAACAACCATGCAGGAATTATTGTTCATCTTGTGAATTTCCTGGGAAACAAGGAGCAAAGGGGGGAGAAATGAAATTAAAATTATACATTTTTTTCTTATTATTTAGTGAAAATCACAATTTTTAGTCAAAATTCAATCTAGCAAATTCTTATTAAGTTCCTTGTTGTATCCTGTTTGCCTCCTGTGACTACAAACCAACCATTTGACACATCTCAGGAAAAGACTGGAGAATCTTTCCATACACCATTCAGCTAGATACTGTATTGAGAGTGGATTCAGAAAGTCTTGTAATACGCTGAGCTAATTTCATTTCAACACATTGATAAAATAAATTTCCAATTGCGTTTTAATGCCTTAAATATTTGGCTGTATTGCAAAATAACAGAGCCTAAAAATTCCTTAGTGCCTGAAAATTCCTTAGCACCTAAAAAGGTGTTCAAACTGGTGCGTGTGGGGGCTCCTCACCAGCCAAAGCTTCACCATTGTGGAGGAAATCGTGAAGGTTGTGGATTACAGGGGAGATGAGAAAGGTCAGACTTGGAGTCAGTAGTAGGTGAGGGAATTCAGGTAAGTAGAAGTGTTGGAAGGGACAGTGGGAGCCTCTTCCTCAATATTAGGAAACCAAGGAGCTGGATATTGACTTCGGGAAATGGGATGGAGTACATGACCATGTTTGTATCAGTAATGCTGAGTTGGAGAACATTGAGAGCTTCAAGTTCCTAGGTGTAAGTATCACCAACAATTTGTCCTGCTATCGCCAAGAAAGTACACCAATGCCTCTACTTCCTCAGAAGGCTAAAGAAATTTGGCATGTCCCTGTTGACTCTTACCAATTTTTACAGATGAACCATAGAAAGCATCCTATCCAGATGCATCACAGCTTGGTATGGCAACTCCTTTGCCCAAGACCTCAAGAAATTGCAGAGAGTTGTGAATGCAGTCAGGTTCATCACACAAACTCTCATCCCTTCCATTGACTCTGTCTACACTTTCCACTGCCTTGGGGAAACAGCCAACATAATCAAGGACCCTTCCCACCTTGGTCATTTTCCCTTCTCCCCTCTCGTGTTAGAAGATACAAAAGCTTGCAAGCGCATACCACTAGACTCAAGGACTGCTTCGTTCTCACTGTTATCAGACTCTTGAAGGAGCCTCTCGTATTTTGATGATCAATTCTTGATCTCCCAATCTACCTTGAGGTGACTCTTGCACTTACTTACCTGCACTGCACTGTCTCTGTAACTGTAACACTTTATTCAGCATTCTGTTTTCTTTTTACTACCTTGATGTACTTATGTATGGCATGATCTGCCTGGATGGTGGAAAAAAAACATTTTCACTTTCCCGGTACATGTGGCAATAATAAATCAATAGGGGTCAGATAATCAGGAAATGGGGAATTGAGGGTGAATATATAATTAGGCAAAGGTGGAGTTGGACACACAATCAAGCTGGAACCCAGAGCGGGTGTTTGAGCTAATAGGGAGGGTTCTGGGTCAGGAGCAGAGCAGGGTGGTGGTGAAGGGAAAGAGCAGAAGGGAAAACCTTTAATTCAGGACAAAGTGGTCCTGAACCCTCCATTTAAGGCTTGGCTTTCTTTGAGTGGCAGCCTCAAATGCAGAAATTAATGGCCGGTGGCTTCCATGTGGACAGATATCATAAACATGAATGACCCAGAACATGTCTTCAAAATTGCATGATTCGGTATGCAAAGGACATCATGCTTTTAGAAATTGGGTTTTAGATTAAACTCTTTTATATGGTGAATGTTACACATCACTTTCTAACTTCAGAACGTTTATCCTGTTTAGCACAATGGATGTTTTTCTGAGATAAAATCTCACCGTGAATTAACATTGTGGCTGTTTAATTGTTCTTAATCCCAGCTCTCTCTGTCTTTGCTGGGATAAATATTTGGCAATATACCAAAGGTAATGAAGAGTAGACATCCTCTTGTCTGTAAGAAAGGTTCTGAAGGAATTCTGCAGAGGATGTCTTCTTGGCTGTTGTGTTCAAATTATGGAGGAAAGGCACCTTAAGGAATGATGTACCAGAAATTTACATAAATTACAGAAAACTGATCAATTGCTTCTCCAAATGAAGGTGCAATATTGGACCTCTAATTTGTACTCCAATATCAGCACATGTATTGAAATTTACAGTCTGAGAGTAGATTACAGTGGGCAAATATAAAAGGAAGAAAGAAACCATCAAAGACTAAATCGATTTGGTCTAGCACAGAGACTTAGATAGTTGATCCCCTCAAACCTGATACTTGGGGCAAAGGTATGTTACTGTCATGTTTGACAATGATCTGGTAAATAAGACCAAATAAGTCAGTGACATCCTTTTGAATATTATTGTACCTTCATGCTTCCATCTGTTTTTGTAGTGAGTCTGTTCAATATGGTCACAATGCTCATGCTGAAGTAATGCTTCTGCAGCTAGTTTTGCATTTAACTATCCTCAGGTGTATATCAAAACTTCTTGTTCAAATATTCTTGGGTTCGGGATGGCAGGGGGAGGAGGGCTGAAAAAGCTTATCATGACCATTCAGAATCCTAAAGCTAGCTGTCCTGCTGACCATTTCTTTTGCTTCCCTGCTTGTATATTTGCTCCGTATTCCAGTCCCTCCATCCCCTGTTGTTCTGGTTGTGCTCTTCTGTAATATGTCAATGGCTACAATCTGCTTTTTATACTCAGCCGCCACTACTGTATTATGATTACAATTGTGGCAATGATTAACAAAGTGACATTGGCCAATTAATTCAGATTAGTTTATTGTCATATACACCAGGGTGCAATGAAATCCCTTACTCGCGTGAAGCTCACAGAGTAAACCGTATACATGGTAATAATAAATACAACAATAAGTGCACCAACTAATGCAAAACAGCAGAATGGTGCAAAGATTGTAGTGCAGTCTGAAGTAGTGCAAAAAGAAATGCTAATGTGACAATAACGGAATAACTCTGAGAGGTAGAATTAAATGTATGAAAATGTGGTAGCACAACTGGGAAAGGGATGTGAAAGAGCAATTGGTTCAGAAGTCTGATAGCAATGGAGAGAAAGCTGTTCTTAAGTCTGGATGTCCGGGCTTTCAAGCTCCTGTATCTTCTCCCAGAAGGTAGAAGAGAGAAAAGGGAATGGCCAGGGTGGCAGGCACCCTTGACAATAGTATTAGCCTTCCTGAGGCAGCGTAAGGTGCAGATGGACTGGATGGAAGGAAGTGACAAGCCTGTGATGGACTGGGCTGTGTTTATCCCTCTCTGCAGGTTTTGTCAATCTGGAGCAGAGCAGTTGCGATACCAGGCTGAGATTTAAGTTTTATTTACAGCGTGGTAACAGGCCCTTCCAGCTCAACGAGTCCGCGCCGCCCATTTCAAACCCAAATTAACCTACCCGTACGTGTTTGGAATGTGGGAGGAAACCGGAGCACCCGGAGGAAACCCACGCAGACACAGGAGAACGTACAATCTCCTTACAGACAGCGACGGGAATCGCACCCTGATTGCTGGTGCTGTAATAGCGTCGCGCTAACCACTATGCTATGCAAACTGTCAGGACACAACTTGCACTAATATAATACCTTTTAATATAATATCTCAGAAGTATCACAGGAATTAAATTAAGCAAAAATTGGCTGTACCATTTAAGGATTTACTTATTTAAGAGTGACATGGTGACCTCCAGTGTTGTGTGGAACTTGCATGTTCTCCCTGTGACTATTATTTTCCTCTGGGTGATCTAGTTTCCCCTCACATCTCAAAGACATGTGAGTTGGTAGGTTAATTGGCCACTGTACAATGTTCGAGTCTGTAGGTGTGTGGTAGAATCTAGGAGGAGCTGAAAGGAATGTGGGGAGAATTAAATGGGATTAATGTAAATGGCTGCTTGGTGGTGAGTGTGGACTCGTTGGGCTGAATGGCCTGTTTTGTGCAATGTGATTCTCAATCTACACATCTACACTTTTTATTTTTGTTACATCTTTAAGTAATTCCACCTTCCCAAATTTCGCATCCCCTTGTGAAATTTTTCTCAATTCCCCATGCTGCATTTCTTCTGTTTGTTCAACTTTCAGGTATATTCAGATCTTCCTGTATTGGTTTATTATTATCACTTGTACAGAGGTACAGTGGAAAAACTTGTCTTGCATACTGTTAGTACAGATCAATTCACTACACAGTGCATTGAGGTAGTACAGGGTAATAACAATACAGAGTAAAGTGTCACAGCTACAGGGAAGTGCATTGCAGGTAGACAATAAGGTGCAAGGTCATAACAAGGTAGATTGTGAGGTCAGAGTCCATCTCATCGTATAAGGGAACCATTCAATAGTCTTATCACAGTGGGATAGAAGCTGTCCTTGAGCCTGAGGGCACATACCACCAGGCTCCTGTATCTTCTGCCTGATGGGAGAGGGGAGAAGAGAGAATGATCTGGGTGGGTGGGGTCTTTGATTATGGTGGCTGCTTCACCAAGGCAACGAGAGGTGTAGACAGAGTCCATGGAGGGGGGCTGGTTTCCATGATATACTGGGCTGTGCCCACAACTCTCTGCAGTTTCTTGTGGTCCTGGTCAGAGCAGTTGCTATACCAAGCCATGATGCATCCAGATGGGATGCTTTCTACGGTGCATCGATAAAAGTTGGTGAGTGTCAAAGGGGACATGCCTAATTTCTTTAGCCTCCTGAGTAAGTAGAGGCGCTGGTGAGTTTTCTTGGCTGTGGCATCTACGTGGTTGGACCAGGACAGGCTATTGTTGATGTTCACTCCTTGGAACTTGAAGCTCTCAACCCTCTTGACCTCAGCACCATTGATATAGATGGGTGCATGTACACCACCCCCTTTCCTGAAGTCAATGACCAGCTCTTTTGTTTTGCTGACATTGAGGGAAAGGTTGTTGTTATAACACCATGTCACTAAACTCTTTATCTCCTTCCTGTACTCCGACTCATTGTTATTTGAGATATGGCACCCTACGGTGGTATCATCTGCAAACTTGTAGACAGAGTTAGAACGTCCTGTAACTTGGTGTATTCTGTTTTGCAATCTGCTTAACTATAACATGGCCTAAAAGAACTGTGTATTTTAACCATCGTAGAATGTGAGCAAAATTATAGAACCTTCTGATGTGTAATACATTCCAGCCAGTAAAGACTGTAGTTCAAAAGGTTTGCAGAAGAGAAAATTCATAAACTCTCTCAAAACCAACGCAAAAAAAAACAAGCCATAGGTTCCTGCCAAAGGGCAGATAAGATTACAGATTATCATTGAAAATAATCTTTCAGTGTTATTATATTTAGCTTTTCTAGTGAGGAAAGCCAAAACCAAAAGTGAAAGGGGTAAAATGGCCTTTGCTGAGGTTCATCCTGAGCAACTGTGTCACACAGGACTCTGCCCTATTCCCAGGGACGCATACTGAAACAAACATTGACTGCTGCTGGAGGATTATCAACTTGGTCAAAGGTGCCCTCTGGTCTGTGCAAAATCTACTGGTTTTCCAGTGCAAGGAGCAGTCCACAACCAAATACCACAGAGTGGGACATTCCAAGGTCCAGAACTACTAGTTAAGGAACATTCTAAAGCCACAAAGGCATATTCACTGATTGAAGCATAGAAAGAGGCAATTCAGTTCATCAGGTCCATACCAGATCTCAAGTGGTATTTATAATCGGACTTCTCATATTCTAAACCAGGAGATGAGGAAACAACGTTAAATAGAATAAAATTCTGTCACTAAAATTCAAGGAGTTTCCTGACATTAGATGTTGGAGATGGGGAGGGAGTGCTTTTGAATTCCGTTTTAAAAACATCTTGGGCTGGAAAGTCTCCAACCTGGCGGCATGAACATTGAATTCTTCAACTTCCCGTAACTACTCCCTCACTGGCCTTTTTTTCCTTTTCTCTCTCCTCATGATCCAACTCTCCCCTCTTTCCCCTGTCCCACCCCCTCCATCTGCCCATCACCCACACACTCCTCCCACTGCTTCCCCTCCCCACCTCCTTCACTTTGTTCCATGCTCTACCTCCGTCTCTTATCAGATTCTATCATCTTCAGCCCTTTTGTCACTTCCACACATCACCTCCCAGTTCCTGACATCATTCCCACTCTACCCCCCTCCCCCTCACCTGGATCCACCTATCACCTGCCAGCTCTTGCTCCACCCCTTCCCTCCACCATGTTATTGCTGACTATCTCCCCTCTTTCATTCAGTCCAGATGAAGGGTCTTGACCCAAAACGTCAAATGTCCATTTCCCTCCTTTGATGCTGCCTGACCCGCTAAGTTCCTCCTGCGCTTTGTGAGTTGCTTGGGCTGGAAATTGCAAAGTTCCTGTAAGTACTGCTAAAGCAGTGGACCATGTGTTACTTTTGTGCTCGGCTCCCTGGCAGCAAAGTGTGTCATGCAGAGTCTCAGGGCATTGTGCGCTACAGAACGGACCTTGTATGCTTTTTTGCAGTCAAATGTTCTTAACTGAAAGATAACTCCAAGGTGTAAAGAATCAACAAGTTTTGCTCTCAGTCTTGGCCTAGGGAACATCTCCCAATCCAGCGTCTGCTCCATGGAACAAGAAGAAAGACGTTTGCGCATCTTCTAAGAGACACATAGACAGAGCTCTGTGATCAACAGAGGATGGTTTGGTAACAACCTCACTGCTGGACATATTATAGATTTTGCAGGTTTTACCAAGGCCACAGACAGCATGCCTCCCAGAATTTCCTGTCTTTGAGATTTTAGATGGCAGCAAGTAGGGGAGCCTGGACCAGCTGTAGATTTTGAACAAGCTGACTAGATCTAGCTGGCCCGATGAGATGAATAAAACTGCTGGATGCAATAGCCAGCCTGCTAAGTTATATGCATCTCTGTGGACTGGATGTGCACAGACCTACTGGTGATGTACAGCACTACTCTTCCAGCTGGCAGAATGTAACAATCCAAGAGGAAGGGCAACATCACCCTCATCTTCAAGCAGGAGAGAAGAGATCAAAAATTGTTTAAATGTTGACTGACTGTACAGTCCAAGGCTCTTGCCAATCAAGTCAAGTCTGCCCTGGGGCTGGTGATTCACCCAGATCAGATCTTCACTGGAGCTGGCACAGTAACATTTTTGAATACACTTGGCTTTGTGTAGTATAGGGAGGAGGACACTTGCCTTGTCAGCTTAGACCAGGAGGAGGCTGATAACAGAATATTGCACCCATTGGGGTTTGGAGAGAGAATCCACAACTGTATACACTGCACTACACAGACAATATTTGTCTTGTTCCAATTGGCAAGTAGGAAATGAAAGTGCCCAATCAATTCTGGGGCTGCCCTCTTTCCTCTGCCCTGTTTCTATGTTGTATGGAGGCTTTTGCCAAATCCATCAAGAAAGAAGGGCATAAGAGGGGTGACTATTTCAGATAATGG
The DNA here is from genome assembly GCF_009764475.1 of Pristis pectinata. NCBI lineage: Eukaryota > Metazoa > Chordata > Chondrichthyes > Rhinopristiformes > Pristidae > Pristis > Pristis pectinata. Next base: position 46,863,413 of record NC_067407.1, read on the forward strand.
AGGCCCTCAGATCGAAAGTTTCAAAAGTTGAGTTTATTGTCATGCATGCACAGGTGTAATGAAAACTCACTTGCAGCAGCATCACAGGCACATAGCATTATGTAAGCAGCATATGAGCAGCATTCACAAGAGAGTCTCCCTGTACAGAGATGATGTTGCCATCTACTGATTGGATTCTCTTTCAATCTGCAGTGATGAACATCTGTGCCAGTTTGAATTGGCCTCTGTGACCAAAGACAATCGCAGCGAAAGTGAAGCGAGGCTTTTGCCCCTTTTCCATCAGACACAATTACGCAAAGGTTTGGGGGAGGCAGGATATTCACCAAGAGCTGGATGAATCATAAAGCCAAGGTGAAAAAGAAAATAGGAGCAGTTCTCCCTATTGATTATGAAATCAGATGCACAGTGCTGTTGTACATGATGCAGGTATGGTCCTCGTCACCTCCATTTCATCTGGATATCATTGGATTGTGGCTGTAGCATAATGTACAAATCTCCAGAAAAAGGAGGTAAAAATATACGACCATTGTGTTCCCTGCCCCAGTGGCAACATTTGGGTGTAGCTGCATCAAACTGTATAGCCTGCAAACAGAATGCAAACAATTTATCACTGTGTGCTCTTTTTCCCTGTTGTGGAAAAGGATGGGTGTGGCCCATGTTGTTGCAGAATGTTCCATTCAGTTGGACAGTGCTGTACCACCAGTCTCTCATGGAGAGATCTGTGCAGAAAACAACCTTGACCACCAGTTGGACCAACATTCTACTCCTTCTCGAAGTTTGCATTTGCCAAGACAGTAGTGAAAGGGGTAAAATAGCCTTTGCTGAGGTTCATCCTGAGCAACTGCGTCACACAGGACTCTGCCTTATTCCCAGGGACACATACTGAAACAAACATTGACTGCTGCTGGAGGATTATCAACTTGGTCAAAGGTACCCTCTGGTCTGTGCAAAATCTACTGGTTTTCCAGTGCAAGGAGCAGTCCACAACCAAATACCACAGACTGGTACATTCCAAGGTCCAGGACTACTAGTTAAGGAACATTCTAAAGCCACAAAGGCTTATTCACTGATTGAAGCATAGAAAGAGGCAATTCAGTCCGTCAGGTCCATATCAGCTCCTGGGGAGCAATCCCCTCAGTCCCATTCCCCTCACCTCTGTAACTTATTCCCTCTTACATGCCCATCAACTCCCCTTTGTTTTTTTTTAACCACTTGTCTATATTAAACAGTAATTTATGGTTGCATATGGGGAAAAGGCCACAGTTTGGGGCCCTCCTGCTCTGGACACTGAGGGTCTGAGCCTTAAACCTATTGATGATGGATTGTTAATATAATGTAATTATTATTAGCTAATGTATTGATATGCCAGGCACAGTAAATGACAACAGATGAATGCCCTGTATTTTATAAAATGCAAATCTTAAGAATAATTTGTACTTTTGGGAAAAGAATTGCAAACCAAAAATTTTCATTTAATAAATATGAAACAGGTATATGACTAAAGCGTCAGATAAAACACTTCATTGCTTGGTTTTCTGGCAACATTTTAAGCAAGTCCACTATACCAGCTTCCTTTTTGCTAGAAAGACAAGTAAGTATTTGAACTGGCACTGGAAGGAGAAAACCCTGTTGTTACCATAGCCCTTGATACCTGAGCAAGTAACCAGTTGGTTAGCAAAGATGTACTGTGCCCATATTTTTCAGCAGTAGTCTCAAAGTGAATAATGGGAATGTTGAAAGGTTGTCCAGATCATTGCACAGTCTCTCCAATATAAAGGTTTTTCATATTGCAGAGGTATGGTGACTTATTCACAAACATGCCTCACAGAATAGCCTATGTATCTGGGTGCCTAAGGAAGAAGGGTGCCAGGCCTGGGCATTGATCTGGCAAAGAGGAGCAAGACCAAAGGGGAGAGGATGGATGGCAGGAAATAGCACTTAACGGGTCATTATGGATATTCTCTTGTGTTGAAGCAAAACTCATAGTTATATGCTGCAACTCAATATATTTCCCCTTGGCTCCATATACCAGCTCCACAATTCTGCATTCCATTCAGTTTCTTGAACCAAACGGCAAACCCTAATTACTACAATTTAGCAACACTATGACCACTTAGACCACTTTGCACTAAATTGACTTTTTTGTTCTAATTGTATTCTTTCTTGCAAAAATTGTGTATAATTTATGTTTTTCTTGTGAATGCTGCTTATATAATGCTCTGTGCCTGTGATGCTGCTGCAAGTAAGTTTTCATTGTGCCTGTGCATACAAGTACTTGTGCATATGACAATAAACTCGACTTTGACCTCTGCCTGCTCTCACTCAACTCCACTCTCCTGCATACCACAATATAGTGCCACCTTGTCCTGCACTCCATCCGTTGTCTTCGTATGATTGCCTCAGCTCCACACAGTCCCACCAGTCTCTGAAGCCAAGAACTTTACTTTTTCTGGTAGTAATCTATTCAATAATAATGCTTTATTGTGATTACAAAACACTGTGCTGCTGATGTGACCATTTCTCTCAGTAACCAGCAGATGGCATGATAGCACCATTACAATTTTTATTTTTTGTTCCAAATCGTCATGAAATGATAAAATTGATTGTCTTTTCCTCTGCACCTGTGGAAACTGTCTTTCACAAGGAGGATTGGAGGCAGAGGGCAAGCCTTAGCTTCACTGGGTCTTCCTGGTGTTCCCTGCAGTCACCTCCTTGACTTGTGCCTGTAACCAACATTTGATGAGTTACCTGCAGGAGCATATAGTTAGACCCCAAGCCCATTTCCCTGCTGACTGGAAGGCCGAAGATAGTGCACTGAGTCAATAGCTCTCACGCAAATCTGTTTTTTTATGGGTACAGGTTCTGAACGAGTTTAGATTTTCCTAGGGCCACTCAGATAGGGAAAAAAAATCAAGCAAAAGTGGATGGTTTCACTGTTCATCAGGCATCCTGAGGGACACTTCAGCTCATGGACTTTTGTTGGATTAGTCCATCATCATCAGCCACATTCTGCTTTCTCATCCAAGTAGTCAAGTCACGCATATGAGTTGGATTGTGGATATTTGCAAGATATTTGTCTGTGGAAGGAGCGAGATTACACGGTGATTACAGATGAGAAAGGTCATTTGACCTGCATTGACCATCCAGTTGCCTGTTAAATAATTCAAGGATTTTCATTGAGGTGGAAATTTTCATCTCCTAATTTCCAGGATGGTCTTGATCATGAGGTACTTAGAGTCATAGAGCAAGACAGCACAGAAACAGGCCCTTCGGCCCATCTTGTCCATGTCACCTGATCTTCTGCCTAGTCTCATCTACCTGCAGCTGGACCATATCACTCCCAACCCCTCCCATCCATGTACCTGTCCAAACTTCTTTTAAATGTTACAATTGAACCCACATCTACCACTTCTGCTGGCAGCTTCTTCCACACTTGCACCACCCTCTGAGTGAAGAAGTTTCCCCTCAGATTCCGCTTAAATATTTCATCTTTCACCCTAAACCTATGTCCTCTAGTTCTAGTCTCACCTGACCTTCGGGGAAAAAAGCCTGCATGCATTCACCCCATATATACCCCTCATAATTTTGTATACCTCTATAAGATGTCCCCTCATTCTCCAGCACTCCAGGGAATAAAGTCCTAACCTATTCAACCTTTCCCTATAACCCAGGTCCTCAAATCCTGGCAACATCCTTGTAAATATTTTCTCCACTCTTTCAAGCTTATTGATATCTTTCCTGTAGGTAGGTGACCAGAACTGCACACAATACTCTAAATTCAGCCTTGCCAATGTCTCGTACAACTTCAACAAAACATCCCAACTCCTGTACTCGATGCCCTGATTTATGAAGGCCAAGTGCCAAAAGCTCTCTTTACGACTCTACCTACCTGTGAGACCACTTTCAAGGAACTATGGACCTGTATTCCCAGGTCCCTTTGTTCTACCCCACACCTCAGTGCCCTGCCATTCACTGTGTAATTTGTACACTAGTTTGTCATCCCAAAGTGCAACACCTCACACTTGTTTGCATTAAATTCCATCTGCCATTTTTCAGCTCACTTACTTTGCTGGTCAGGATCATGCTGCAAGCTTTGATAGCCTTCCTCGCTGTCCACTATGCCTCCAATCTTGGTGTTATCTGCAAATTTGCTGATCCAGTTTACCACATTATCATCTAAGTCATTAATATAGATGATATTTGGCAGATAGGGCCTCAATAGGTGATTTGGGATTTGGTGTTGGAGACCTGTCCCAGAGCAATGTTTCAATCTTGGATTCAATGTAGATCTGGGTAGAGCTGCAGGCCCAGAGTGGAACCAGATTCCTCCTGTCTCAGTGCTGGGGAATTGGATCAAACTGCTGCTGCCCTGGCAGTGTCCAATGGGGAGTGGATGGTTATTCAGACCAGTTCCTAGGTTCCAGTCAAAGGAGCCCTGTCCTAGTATTTGATCCAGACTTCCCAACCTGGAGAGATTGGGCCTTAACTGCGTCTCCCCATCCCTCTCTATGCCTCTTTCTCCCAACCCTGTCGTATCTCTGTTAAAATTCATTTACCCAGATGTGAGTGGGTTGTAAATGTGAAGCCAAATACTCTCAAATTCCTGTGGTTTGTTTCAGTCATGAGAATTGAAATATCTGTTGCCTCTATCCAGATTTAATAAGAATTACAAAGTGGGGGACAGGGCGGTAGGGGCACAGCCCTCAGGATTGGGGAGGAGGTGGGGGCCAGGAGCCAAGTCAATGCTGAAGCCACCCCTTGCGGCTGGCAGTACGCGCCCCACGGAGAAATCAAATATCAGAAGCCTCCATCCCTCTCTACCCACCCCCCTTGGCCCTTCCCAACAACACACCGACACAACAAGCAGCAGGTAGAGCTGTGACATTTTAATTTTGTTTGTTTTAAAAATGTCACCAGCACAGTTAATGTAAAAGCTTTAACACTGATTAACCAACATCCCTATTATTTTAAAGAACATCAAAAACAATGATTTGTTATTATTGAAATAAATTAAATAAATCAAACATTTCAGGTGGTGCAGTTGAGTGAACACAATGGAATCGGTGGACTGCAGGACCCGCCGAGCTCCGGACCCGCACCACGTGACTGCTGCTAAATCCAAGATGGAGACATCGTGAGCGATGTGCTTTTTGTTATTTTAATTTAAAAACGTGTTTGGTGGGGCGGGGGCTCACGTCAATAAGCACAGTCAACGCGTGAAAATGAGCGCGTTAATTCCTCGCTCCCGATAACTGCAATTAAAGGAAAGGCTGGCGCAGTGTGTTCCTTCCCTGGGGGTTCCTGTCAGGGACCGAGCACATTCACCACCAGCCAGGTGGATGTGAAACTGTGATCACAGGGCACACTGAAAGGTAACTGCTGCACAGTTGGGCAACTAGATTTGCAGGCTGTGATTTTATCATTTAAGAAATAGTTTAACAAAACGTTTGCTATATCCTAGCGGACCCAATTTATTTAATGTGGCAGAGTAATTCTGTACCCTGCGCTACAAATTATATTGCAAAACCTTGGTCATTGGGGAGTGTTGAGGGTTGTGGGGAATAGGCAGGAAAATGGGGTCGTTACTTTATTGAATGCTGGAACAGGTTTAAGGAACTGAATGGCCTTCCTCGCCTCCTAATTCGTACCTTAAATTTGCCAATATAGTCCAACAACCCCTTAAGATATAGTTTTCCTAAGAGTGATGATTGTGCATCAGATTTATTTCTTATATCCATTCAAGCTCTCTGGTATAATTACATTTGCTTTAATAAAAAAACAGCATCTCTACTATTAACAGACTTTTACATATCAATTATCTTGAGATTGGGGAATCAGACATGACTCCATCCCACCTCCACATCTGCACCAATTTATAATGCATCACTTAAATAATTCTTACATCACAGTGCAAGAAACCCCACACGGATAACTGTCAAAGCAACTTTTATGGAGAAAATGAAAGCAGGATCAATCTTTTCCAAATCCATTCTGAACATCCCAAATTATTGACAGTTTGACCTGAGTGATTATATGTTGCTTCTTATCTAAAGGTTTCCAGCAATCTCCCTACTACTGAACTTAAAGTTATGGGTCTAAATTGTCCAGGGGGGCCAATTTTTCTTTTGTTTCTTACACACTGGGACAAAGTACATGGTTTTCCAATTCACAAGAGCTAAACTGGAACTTAATTGACTTTTGAACAGGTGAGCCAGTGGCTTACACAAGTTTCCTTGAGCGTTCTGAGGAAATTGCGTCTGATCCACCAGCACTCTAAGTGTGAAGTAATCCTGAAAAATATTTGAAGTTTCTTCAAATAAACCAACGTGAAGCACACACCCATCACCTAATATTGGAACCGTGGCCTCAATTTCAAGAATGAAAAGTGTTCTAAATATTCTATTTAGCTCTTCAGCTCTCTTTATCTTTGTTCATGATCTTTCTTGAGAAATCCACAGAGGACCAATGTGGGGCCTGACATAATTGTGCTTTCTCTTGCAATTGTTCATTGTTCTTCTCTCTAATTATATTTTTGGTACTGCTAATACCATCTCTATCTGATTTTCTGATAATTGTCTAGTTATTTTGATGGTAGTCTTTCTTATATTTCAGGATTTGTTTTTGACTGGGCATCCCTATTTAGCCATTCAGATTTCACTTTACCTTGAATTCTCCTTTCTTAGCCAGCAGTATGCAAGGATTCTTTGTCTTTCATCACTGATTGAAAAATATTCAATTTTTGTCTATCCCAGTGTAGTTTACCCAAGTCATCCCTCATTAATGTAAGTCTCTTGACATCCGACACTAACATTAATTTATAAGTTGTCTGAAATCCAATCCATTGCTTTCCTGGCTGACTTTAGCCAATTTGGCTTATTTAAAGGATTGAATCTGCCTTTTTTTATCGATCTTGTATTTTGGATGCATCTCTATTATTTAGGTTTCCTTTTACTAGAATTCCCAGTTTGCTTCATTTCACAGTGTTGTTTGAAGCAGAACAAAATAGGATATGTGTTCCAGTTTTGATATCGCTGCAGGAATGTTATTCCAGTTGTCAATTAGTGTACTTCAAATCTGAGCTCTTGGGATTTTTTTTTACCCAGTGCTATGTGTGACAATTTTCAAAGATAATTCATTACAGAAACAGTCTGCCCTCCTGGTTCAGAGAATATGAAATTGAACATTATGATTCAATTACTTTGTATGCCTCACCAGCTTTCAGCCCTCCTCTATCCATAATCTTCAGTTCATTACAAACTCCACTGCTCGTATCCTATTCCACATCAAGTTCCAGTCACTTGCCACTCTGTCTTTACTGACCTCTCTCTTTAATTTGAAAATATTACTGCTTAATCATCACGACGATCTCTTCCCTCAAAAGATTTTTGGATATTAAGGGAATAAAGGGCGTAGGGTAAATGTAGGAAAATGACTCTGAAGTAATAGGTTAGCCACAAACTTAACTGAATGGCTTAAGGGATCAAATGACCTTCTGTGCTTCTATTTCTTATGTTCTCAAATGGCCTGCTGCTTTAATACCCCCAATATTCCATTTTGGCTGCCAAGCCTCTATCTGGCCCATTGAAACTCATTGGAGTTTTCCGAACACTGCCGCCTTCTCCAGCTCCCTCTCCTCCTTTAGAATGTATTTCTTCACCAGATCTGAGCCTGAGGTGCAGTGACACATGAGATTGAAATGTTTGAAAGAGATATGCTTGTGGACCTCAATTATTTCTCCTTGGTGACAAATATTCTTACACTGGGGATGATAGTGGGCAGGCATGGTAGTGTAGCAGTTAGCATAACGTTATTACGGCACCAGCGACCCAGGTTCAATTCTGGCCGCTGTCTCTAAGGAGTTTGTACGTTCTCCCAGTGTCTGCGTGGGTTTCCTCCGGGTGTTCCGGTTTCCTCCCACGTTCCGAAAAGATGGATGGATTAGAAGTTGTGGGCATGCTATGGTGGCGCCGGAAGCGTAGCGACACTTGTGGGCTGTTCCCAGAACACTCTTACACAAAAGATGCATTTCACTGTGTGTTTTGACGTACATGTGACTAATAAAGCTATCTTACCTTATAATTGCCCCCCCCCCCCATGCTGTGATAGTGCAGATGGAATACACATACAGACAATTTAAAGTATGGTAGCCAATAGTGCAGGCCTGCCAACAGGAAGACATTGCACAGATGACAGATTTGCCCAAATATTGTTGGATTCTGCTCACAAGGAATTGTATCTGGCATGTTCATTACCACAGCAGGAATAAGTACATTCCAGTGCTTGTTATCTCGAAACAACCATTTCCTGTGGCTGTGTCTCCCACAGATGTCCTGTGATCTCTCTGAGGCTATTCAAGACTGAATCCATAAAAACCCTTTCAGTGATCCCATTCATTAGGTGTATATGTTGGTGGCAGAATGACAACAGCTACTGATAATATTTAAACACACACCAATTTCACCCAGCAGCTTAAAAGTAATATTGGATTGATTGTACTGAATTCAGGCTGTTGATGGAGTGTAAATTATATCACAGAATTATAGGGCATAGAAGAGAGCATCTCATTGTGCTTGCATCAGCTCCTTGGTAGAGTAATGTTAACTCAGTCCTCTGCTCTTTCTGCATAGCATTTGCATTTATATATTTATCTCCTTTTTTTGCACGTTAATGCTGTTTATGCTCTCACCATTCTCTGCTTGTTGTGCCACCTTGCAGGATTTAAAGAAAAGTGAAACCTCTGGGTCTTTTTATTCCTCTACCCTTCTTAAAATTGCCCCATGTTGTTTACATTGCTTCTTCTCATTCATCCTATGTAAAAGTATTGTTTTACACTTTGCATTAATTTTCACCTGCCCATGGTGCTGTTCTGCATACTGCTGATGTCTGCAGTTTGTTGTTTACTACACCTCTACCCCGGATGCCAGTATGTGTGCCCAGGCAGCTTTAATCAGGTTGTTTTTATTTAATCAGATGCACAAGCATTCCAAGAGCAAAGCCACTGATGTTGTGGGACTCATGATGTCCACCATTTACCTTTTGGAATGATTTTTCATTGAAATTGAATTGAACAAAATGCTGTGTCAGGTAAATAATTCCCAGACAAGACATTTTCAAAAAAAACAACTCCCACCAGTTGTCGATTTTACCTCCTCAGGTCAAACTGTGGGTTTAATATCCCAGATTGAGCAGATGATACCTTTTAATCAGGTTATTTTTATTTAAAGCTGAATGGTATTTTCATCAATGAGATTGTATTTTAATCTACAAAGTGCCTAGAAACTGGATTTCACGGTAAGTGTGCTACAGATGTGCTGCATCTGGTAGTTCTACCCTGTTGGATCCCACGATAAAAAAGCTTTGAAAATAGTGCTATGGTGTTCTGTCCTAAAATTGTGTACTAAAATGGGACCTGTGGGGTTCCTGATAGGAGCCACAAGAGAAGCTCCCCTTATACTGATCACTTGGAAGGATGTCAGGAAATCTCCAGATGCTGCAGAACAGCTGAATAAAGGACTGCTATGGAGGTGAGGGAGAACGTTAGGGAGGGACGATGTGGCAACCTCCCACGTGATGGTCTTTTCTGACTGAGTCCTGTGCAATCAGTGATGGAACAGCCAGTAATGAGGTTTTCAATATCCTGAGCAGTGAAAACTGAGGCTGGCAGATATGTGTAAGTCATCAAAGTAAGAATGGAAAACCTTTCATTGATGTCTCATTGGCATTTTCAGCATGATCTGCTCCCAGATTTTTGTGTGATTGTTCAAGGGCTCCAGTGTATGTAGGTGAGGGAGGGAATGTGCCATCTGCAACACATGACATGATTAGTTACATGACTGACATGAGGAAAATGTCAGATGCACTCGGGTGAATAATACACAGGAGTGCAGGGCAATTTTCTGAAGGGTGCAATTTCACCCTGCAAAGATTATTGGGATGAACTGACTGGATTAAATTACTTTGTGCAGGCTGTGTATGATAAATGTATGGTAATAGATGCAATCTGAAGGTTAAAGTGAAAATAAATGGCTGAATTGTGGATAATACCCCTTCTCTCATTTTTAGAATTCCCAATCCATTGGGAGCCCTCCCTCTGGCCTCTTGCACTCTCTAGATCTATTCATTGCTTTCTGCTGATAGAATATTGACTGTCATGATTTTTCCATTCCCCTTGCTCACTCTCACTTCAGAACTGGCAGGACTCCATTCACTCAGGAAAAAAATTCCCAATATCATCATCAATCCCACTGACAAACATCAAGCAAACTGATCTCTATGCTGCAGAAGCCAAACATCAGTCCTCAGGCATTTCCTCTACCTCCCCCCAGATTATGAACCCACCACTGAACATCAGGCCACTGTCTCCCAGACGGTTAAAAACTTAATTTTCTCAAGTGATGTTCCCTCTGTAGCTTCCAGCCATGTAGTCTCCCCACCCCACACAGCCCACCTCTACCTCTTGCCCAAGATCCACAGGCAGAGCCATTGTTTCAGCCTGCTCTTCCCCCACCAAGCATACCTCTATCTACCTTGACTCCATCCTTTCTTCCCTGGTCCAGTCTCTTCCCACTTAAAGCCAGGGTTCATTGGACTTGCTGTCCATACCTTCACTCTTATGGAACGTGTTGATTTTGAACTCTCATTATTTCACTTTTGAATGACTCCCACTTATTTGATGTCAACCTGCCTGCAAGTAACTTCTCCCAGTCTGTTTTTGCTGTCTTACAAAATTAGCCATTTCCCCAAATCAGGGCCTTGTCCTTTTCTGTAGCTACCTTGAAACTTATGAGTTATTGTCAGTATCTCCAACATGCCCTTCCACTGACATGTCAACCACTTTCCTGGCAATATTCCCCAAGATTAGGTCCAGTACTGCCTCTTCTCTAGTGCGGCTCTCTATTTATCTGCTCACTAAGTTCTCATGGGCACACTTCTTTTTAAAACAAAATTCCACCCCCTCCACTTCTTTTGCGGTAAAGCAAATCTAGTTAATTTTGGGGAAGTTGAAAACCTCTGCTGTAACCCTATTATGTCTCTCTGTGATATGTCTTCATTATCTGCTTCTCTTCATCTCCTACTGACTGTTAGGATGCCTGTCATATACCCCAAGTAAAGTGCTTACCCCCTTTTTTGTTCCTCAGCTCTATTGATATGAACTTACTTGAAGAGCCTCTAGGACATCCTTCCTCATTACCACAGTAATGGATTCCTTAATCAATATTGTAATGCCCCCTCTGCTTTTTACATCCCCCTATCCCCTGGACATGTCTGAAGATTCTGTAACCTGGAATGCTGGGTTGCCAGTTCTGTCCTTTGTGTTAGCAACAATACCATGTTTCCATGTGCTGATCAACACTCTTAAGTTCATCTGCCTTACTGGTCAGACTCCTTGCATTAAAATTGATGCAATTTAACTTTCTGTTCCTCCCATGTGCCTTATCATAGCCATATCTGCTCTGCCTACCAAACTGACTCAGTTTCTGTCTGTATTTGACTGTACCTCCCACCCCACCTCCCCTGCCTCAAATGTACACCTATTCATTTTGCTTCCAGATTAGTTTAAATCATCCCCAACGACACTGGAAAACCTCCCTGCAAGGGTTTTGGACCTATTTCAGTTCACGTGCAACCCATCCAACTTGTACAGGTCCCACTTTCCCCAGAAATGGCTCCAGTGATCAAGAAATCTGAAGCCCTCCTGCCTACACCATCCCTTTAGCCAAACATTCATCTGATCTACCTTCCTATCCCTATCCTCACTGACACATGGCACGTGAGGTAATCCAGCGATTACAATCTTAGAGGTCCTACTCAATCTGCAATTTAGCTCCCTAAATTAATGCAGGATTTCATCCCTCTATTTACCTATGTTATTAGTACCAATGTGGACCACGACCTCTGGCTGTTTACCTACCCCGCCCCCCCCCTCCCAGAATGCCCTGCAACCATTCTGTGACAACAATGACCCTGGAACCAGGGAGGCAACACTAATCCTGGATTTGTGTCTGCTGCCACAGAAACACTTAGCTGTCAAGTCTCCAGTCACTATTATTCTTGAACCCTTGCTGCTCCTCCCTGCAGTACTATGCTCTTAGCCTGAGGCCACCTTCCCTCCCCACCACCACTTCTTCCTTGATGGAGTTTAACCTGGATAAATGTGAGGTGTTACAGTGTTGAAGATCAGAGAGACTTTGGGGTGCAAGTCCATGGCTCATTGGAAGTGGCTACACAGGTAGATAGGGTGGTTAAGAAGGCTTATGGAATGCTTGCTTTCATTAATCAAGGTATAGAGTATTGGGGTCAAGAAGTTATGATGCATATCTATAGAACTCTGGTTAGGCCATATTTAGAGTATTGTGTGCAGTTCTGGTCACCTCATTATAGGAAGGAGGTTTGAGGCTTTAGAGAGGGTGCAGAGGAGGTTCACTAGGATGCTGCTTGGGCTCTTCTCTGGAGCAGCGGAGGCTGAGGGGTGATCTGTTGAAACTGTATAAAATTATGAGGGGCATAGGGTGGACGAGCAATATCTTTTTCCCATTATTGAGCGATCCAATACCAGAGGGCATGCATTTAAGGCGAGAGGGGGTAGGTCAGAACAGACGTATGTTTTTTACTGAGAGAGTGGTGGATGCCTGGAATGCGTTGCTTGAAAGGGTGGTGGAGGCAAATTCATTGGGGGCTTTTAAGAGGGGCTTGGATGGGCACATGAATGAAAGGAGAATAGAGGGACATGGACATTCTGTAGGTAGGAGGGATTAGCCATGTCGGCACAACATTGTGGGCCGAAGGGCCTGTTCTCTACTGTTCTATGTTCTGTTTACAGATACCCAACCAATTCCTCACCACCAACATGTTCATTCACCTGGTTGAACCCATTCTTATGCTGAGTATCTCCTTCATTCCAAACACTTTCTCCAAATCAAAGGTATAGTTATGAGCACTCTCATGGGCCCAAGCTACACCTGTCATTTTGTGGGATACATTGAATAGTCTTCGTTTTCAGCCTACTCGGGTCCACTCTGTCGTATTGCTGCTGTTTCTTGCACTCAAGTCAAGTTGAGTTTTTTGTCACGTGCAAGTACAGTGAGGCACAGGAACAAGGAAAGACTTGCGTGCAACAGCATCACAGTGATGTAGGTTCAGACAACACAAAGGATGTAAATTATACATAAATTATTCAAAACTGAAGAGAAGAAAGGCTGTGCAAAAAAGACATTTGTGCAAAAAGAAAGCACAATCAGAGACAAGTCAATGGTTGTGCAAGAGGTGGTCTGTAGTATTCGGTTGCTGAGGTACAATCAGGGTTGTGCAGGTTGGTCCAAGAACCTGATGGTTGTAGGAAAGTAGCTGTTCTGGGACTTCATTCTCTGTACCTCACTGTCAATTTCCACCCTGTTTTCACCATCACATGGTTCATCTCTGACTCTTTCCTTCCCTTTCTGGATCTCTCGGCCCCCATCTCTGGGGACATATTAGTGACAATAATCTGTTACGTGCTGCAGATTCCTACACCTATCTCGACGATACTTCTCCCACTTGCCTCATAAAAACTCCATTCCATTTTCCCAGTTCCTCTTGTCTCTGCTGTATCTGTTCTGATGACGAGATTTTCCACTCATCTCTGAGATGCTTTCATTTTTCCTGAACAATGACTTCCCTTCTATTGTTGTTGACGGGGGCCCTAATCCCCATCTCATCTATTTCCTGCACCTCGGCTCTCGCCCCCTCTTTTGGACAAAGCAAGGATAGAGTTCCCCTAGTTTTCAACTTCCACTCCACCAGTCTGCAAATTCAATAGATCATCCTTCACAATTCCTGCCTCCTTCAACAAAATTCCAGTACCAGGCACATCTTTTTTCCCTCCTTTTTCAACACTCCAAAGGGACTGTTCGCTTTGCAACTCCCTGGTTTGCTCTTCTGTTCATCAATGGTTCCCCTTCTCACAGCACTTTCCCATGCAACTGAAGAGATGTAACTACCTCACCCCTCCCACCATTCAGAGACCCAAACAGTCCTTCCAAGTAAAGCAGTGATTCACTTGCATTTCTTCAGTCCTAATGTATTACATGTGATGTTCAAAATGTGGCCTCCTCTACACTGGAGAAGGCCATATTTTGAACATCACAAGCAAAACATTGCAATGTAGAATCACAAAATCAAAACCACAAGCATTCAGTCTGCAGGAACTACCCTGAACTTCCCGTTCCCAGCCACTGTAGTTCTTGCTCCCACTGCCACTCTGACCTGTCAGTGGCCTCCTGCACTGTTGTAACAGGACACAGTGTAAGCTTGAGGCAGAATGTCACCTCATCTTTCGTCTAAGTACATGCAATCTTCCAGACTTGATGTTAAATTTTACAACTTAAGATAATTAATTTTCTCTGTCTGTATCAGAACAGGCTAGTTCTGCTGTAGATCATCTGTTTGTATCATTGGCTCAGTTATTCTCACTTCATTAGCACTGCCTGACTTGCTGGACATTATCTAGAGCTCTGTATTTCACAGCTTTTATGTTCCTTTGTTCATGCTCTCTCTCTAACTTCTCTCATTAACCTATCAATCGGTTGACTTCATCTGTTGATCCCCATGCCAACCTTGACCTCGCCCTATCAGAAATTCCCCATTTCTTAGCCATTCCTCCTCTACCTGCCCTGCAACTTAAAAATTAAGTTGTTTTCTCTCTCTCCTGATTCTGACAAAGGGTTTTTGACCTGAACTATTAACTCTGTTTCTGTTTCCATAGATGCTGCCTGGCCTGCTGAGTGTTTCCTGCATCTTCTGGTTTTATTCCAGGCTAAACTGTCTTCTACAGTTTGTTATCAAAATGGGTGTGCTACGATTATGGTTCCTGCAAATTATAGCATCATGACTTCATTCTGGCCTAGAATCTCTGATCAAAGATATTCGAAGGATGTAAAAGACACAAATGCAAAGGTAGTGATCCTCAAGTGAGACTGCAGATTGTTGGAAATTTTTGTTTATTTCACAGAATAGTAGGTGCAGTCAATTGCTAGGAAAGCAGCTACTGTTCTGTTGGATGATATCTCAAGAAGGACCTGATGAGATTAAAAAGATAAATGTAAATAATTAAATAATGAGATAGTCAATAATCTAGTCTGACCTACATGGAGATGTAATCTGTGTTATTGTTTGATGTCGGTTGCAAAATTGGTTTTGGATTGATGTTGTAGAGTAGATTTTTTGAGTCTCTTCAGGCATTAGGGAGACATTTGTCTTACAGGCTTTATTTGTGGGATGTTGCAAGATATATTTTATGTGGATTGCAGGCATGAAAAATGTCTTTCCTGTTTTGTACAAATGTGCTTCCTATAAACAAGACTGATGGGACCATCAAAATTATCTGTATGTGGATCTGACGGAGATGTTTAAAGTCATGAAGTGTATAGGCAGTGTAGATGGAGAGAAACTGTTTCTGTTGGTGGAAACATTGAGAATCAGTGGATGTCGAATGAAGGTTATGGATGGAAGAACCAACAGTGAGATGGGAGGAAAGATTTTTATGCAGTGAATGATTAGGGTCTGAAATGTACTTCTGTGGTTGGACTGAAGGCAGATTTAGTTGTATCATTCAGAAGGGAGATGATATGTATCGGAAAGGAAAGAACTTGCCTGGCTATAGGAGATATGCTGGATTGTTCTTGCATCGAACTAGTATGGGTTTGATGGGCCAAATGGCCTCTTTCTGTGTTATGACCATTTTGTGATTTTTATTACTTATAATATTGATCCCAAACATCCAGTTGGAAATGTATCCATTTGTAAGTGCTGGGATGTCTGCTACTGAACTAACCCCTGACCCTGTGAAAATTGGCAGGATCAGGGTGAAGGTGCAGCACAAACTGTCAGAGTGAATCAGCAACACTGCATCCGTCCCCAAACACCTAAAGCTGTAGGTTCCGGCCTTTCATTGTGGGACCATTTTTAAAAACTTTTTGATAAAGAGATGACTGGTTTTAGCTTGAAACAGCAACTATTCACTTCCCTCCATTGATGCTGCCTGACCTGCTGAGTTCCTCCAACATTTTGTTTGTGTTGCTGCCGGAACCTCTCATTGTGGTTAAGGCAAGCATCAGGGGTTGCACTCCCTCACTAATCGCAGGGGTGCTGCTCCTGATGCTGATTTTAACCCAAGGTGTGCCCACTTCCACTCTTTGGCCAAATACCACCAATCAGAATGCTCATAACCACAGTGATGGTGCATTCAGTCCAGCAGAAGGCCTAGGACTAAAGACTCCCATTTTGAGGAAATACTATCGTGTATTCCCTCTGTGGAGTAGATGGAGGTGCTGCTCCCCACAGGCTCATCCCAGAACCTTGCTTTTAGGCAGGAGTACTGCCAAACTTTATGATTGCTGAAGATGTATTTAAAATGAGAATTTTCTTGAACAGCAGCAGATTTCTGAGAGTTGTGAGCTTGGGTTGTATTTTTGAAGCCATGTGTGAAGGGACTGCTTTTACATTAGATTTCCCATTAACAACATTATGCAATAAATTCACATATTGGCACCCTCAATACCATACTTAAACACAAGAATTTTAATCTTAGATTCCCTGGTAGATTTTGAGAGTTGGAATTTCTCATTATCAATTCTTTCTTCTCACTTGCACATTAACACAATATATTGAAATATAATCAAAATGTTCAACACCTCTATGAGTCAGTCGAATATCAGAGAAATATTGGAAAATATATTCAGCTTGGTAAGCTGAGGTCCAAACTCATAAAATAATGTCCATTATGTCTCCTGCTAGGATCTCAGTTTTATTAAAGAAACAAGTTCTGACAGAAATCCAACTACCCTTCATTATTTCAGAGTTGCTGCTGTGCTGAGTGTAAACCACAGAATCCCCAGGGTAGAGTTGCCCCAGTAACTGGATTTAGTAATTGAATAGAGTGCCAGACAAGAACGTCTGTGATATTAACATCCAGAGCTGAATATACAGTATTCCTGCTTGGCAGGTAAACCAAATCCCTATTCTCCATTTACCGCTTTGCTGAAATGCTGTGTTTTTAAACAATAATGGCTGTGTGCTATCCCTTTTTTTTGCTTGGTACTGCAACAATTATTTAATTCCCCCTGATGAACTACTGGAATATGCAATTGTGGATTATTAAAAATTTAAGATCTATGACCTGGGTTTCATCGTGTAAGCCAATTCTGGTATGACTTCCTCCTGTTATTGCTAAACATTGTTCAGAATAATCCCATGGGTTTTTCTAGGACTACAGCCGTAGGCAAAAAAGGTTAACTGTAATTTGTTTAACCACGTGGCTGAATCTGAAGGAGAGTCACTTTACGTCACCTGTAACTTTGAGTTTTTGCAAATGTATTTAAATTTTTTTTGTCAAAAAGGGAGTGTTATCTTTTGAGTCCAGGATCAGAATCTTTTTTTTTTGTTCATTATTTTCTTCTCTTTTTGTTTCCTGGAAGTGCTGAGTCTTTCTGGCTGATGTCTCTCAGATATTGGCAGTCTAACTCTTTGGGAGCAACCAGATGGGACAAAGCGTTCCTCACTCAACACGTGCACACATCCTTTTTACATGTAGAAATAATGGATACAAACCTCAGCTGACTTTTTTTGCTCCCTTAGCCCAGGAGCACCAATGTCCCACACTGGATTGAGATCAATGCTCAGATTTACTCAGGTATCCTGCCCTGCAATGTTGTACCTACAATGGAGGTGCATTGGTAGGCCTGTTTTTGTGCAGAAGTTTGCTTTCAGGTGAAGTTATGGAATGTGCAGTGGCAGCAGACATTCAGGAGCCAAATAACTGCTACTATGCCAAGAAGGGCAGAATCCATAATGTACACATCTTATTGCTGGGGTTCCCTTAGACCCAGCCAGCTTAGCTCTATGCAATCAGATCCCAGTGGTCATCCTGCCCTCCCCTGATTCTTCACCTTCACTACCCCCACACTCCACTGGTTTGTTTACTTCCATTTTTCATCAAAATCACAGCTGAATTAAAATGAGTTGCACTGGGTGAGAAGTATATTTGCTCCCATCCATCCCTTCAAAATATCTGAACTTTGCTCTTGTTTTGGTTTGAAAAATATTTCGGAGGTTGTTTTAGATTTGATCACATTTTAAGTGAAGACATCTTTATGTTTAAATCTAAAACCAGTAGTTTCTACATTTAATATTTTCGAGTACTCTGGAATCTTCTCCCGTTTCTTCAATTTTTGATGAGGCGTTCACATGTTTTGTAGTAGTTTCTGGAGAGCTTGATCATATTATCCATTTCCTCTCCCTGCTGTCACTTACTTTTATTTCTGAGACTGCTCTGAGACTTCTTTTGACTATCTCTGTATTTCATTCTGGTTATCATTAGTTGTCTGTACAGCAGATGGTACTGGTTGTTCATAAGAGCTTATTAACGTTGAAATTTAACTTTGAAAAGCTGTCATGTTCAAGAATCTGCTCATTTTTAGTGAAATGTTAATCGAGAGTTCTTGGTTGTCTTCAAAATCATTTTAAAATATGGCAATTTTAGGATGGTGGGTGGCATTTGGAAAGACTGTTTAGCTTCACCTGGGGAATTGAAGCACTCCTCTTTCTTCATTTCATCTGTTGGCCTACAAACAGATGGGAACTGAGTGTGGGAGGAATGTTTTAAATAAAACACAGAGGCTATTGTATTCTTCCAGTTTTTATAAAGTATAACTTTTTCTTTTTTTAAAATATTTCCTCGCTTTCTGCAATACCATGCAACACCACACAAGAGGTTATTTAAGAGCAATAAGCTATTTGGAGATTCATGAACAAGGATAATTCTTTCTGTTTATCAACCCTTCCCTTTTGTCCACACTTGGTCACTGCCTTCCACAGTAGTGTATTGATGGTGTTATTCCATGGACACTGCAATGCTTTCAGCACACCAGGTAACCTCAAAGCAAAGACCAATTCCTAATTTACTTCATCCTTAGAGTAGACTATAAGATTACAATCTTCAGGGTTAATACTGCAGTTCCCAACAGGTTAAAATATTAAATACCAAACAGCCACTCAGGTCAACAAAGGCACCTTCTGCTGACTGTTTTTGAAAAGAAAGCTGTGATGGTCCTCTGCCAGAAAGCTTCATACTTTTCAACATCCTACGAAACCATTCTTTGAATAGCCTCTCACAATAGCTGAATTGTTGTCGAGAAGTCTTGAAATGTTGAGGTTCATTTTGCAAATAAAGAGTAATTGTGCTGGCACTGGCAACGTAGTGAGATTTGGAATAAGTCTTCAATCTTACAAAGCACAAAACAATGAAAATGATTAATTTTATGCAAATAGTCATATTTAAAATGCCAGAGCTTCATAAAAGCTATTGACCTAAACTTAAGCTGGTCCATTTATAAGAATTATTTATTTGCTAATGGTTTTGTATAGGAAGAAACATTAAACATGTCATCGCCTATTGCCAGTGGGAAATGGGAAATTTGATTATGATATGAAATCATTGTGTTATGTATGATGTTAGTGCTGAGTTAAAACTATTATTAATTTATGTAGTTTATGGATGTAAATATGTATCTGATTATACGTCATTTGCTTCTAGCATTCTTGTCTTTGTTGTAATAATACTGCTGTGTTCTTTGGACTTCTGAGCTATCTTTTGTCTCGTAAAATTTAAGTATGTGAGTGTAGTAGATTTGTTTCTTCTGCAAACTCCATGCTTTAAAGCATAGGCTAATTACAACATCACCTAGTTCTCTTTATTTTAATTGTCATACACTTTATTTTCCATAAATGTGAGTAAACATTCTTTCCACCAAATTTCTGTGAAGTTATCCTCTCAACTCCAGAGGCAATAACATTTTAATGTTTCATCTAAAACAATCCTAGTTTGTCAACATTTGTCTCTTAGTGGTAACATATTAATGATGTGTCATGCCATATTGTTAATTTTTATTGTAAAGTTATGTAGTTTTCTTTATAACAGTGTCAATGCAAGTGCCTTGACTATCACTCAAACAAGCTAAAGGATACATGTTGCTTTGACTTTACCTGCTGGAGTCTAAAAACAATGAGTTGGAAGAATGGGTCACACCAAAACTCCTTGAGCCTGCAATAGTTCCAGGAGTATCCACTGGTGGTCCTGCTGGACATCCAGCACCTGAATAATATTTCTCAATTAGCCTGTTAACAGGGTATCATATGTCACTAGGGATACAATTTGGGCAAATCTCCAGCAGGAGCACAGAGAACACTATGGGTATTTTGCTCCCAAATTAAACAAATGATAGTAGACACTATTAAACAGTAGTGGGTGAGTTCTTAATTGGTCCACTCTTTATATTTGGATGTCCACCCCTTGCTTTGAGCCCAGGTTCCCTGGTGCAGCAGCCAGTGATTGGGGAAGGAAGGATATGAAAACCAAAATAAAACTGCAGATGCTGGAAATCTGAAACAAAAACAGAAAATGCTGGAAACACTCTGCTGGTCACACAGCATCTGTGGAAAGAGATTCAAGTCAGAACTGGGACACAGAGAAAAACCTTAATTTTAAGTTGCAGAGAAGGTGGGGTGGGAGGGGGGAAGGGATGAATATCTGCAGTAGGTTGAGGGTTGCTGTGGGATGATTGTTAATGGAGCAATTCAAGGGTGCCAGAGCAGTGTGATGTGTTGCAAATAGCAGGTCAGGATGACTTGCAACAGAAATGGCCAGTTCTGATTTAGACAGGGAACGCGAGTTATCGGAAGTTGTAGACTTTGATATTTAGTCCAGAGGGCTTCAATGTGCTCAGATGGAAAATGAAGTGCTGTTCTTCACGCTTATATTGGGCATCTTTATAACAGTGCGGGAGGTGACAGGTTGATAGGTCAGGGTGTGATCAAGAACTAAAATGACAGGCAACAGGAAGCTCTGGTCTCTCCGTGGACTGATGCGGGGGCTCTGCGAAGTGTTCACTCAATCTGTGTTTGGTTTCTCAATGTAGAAACCATATTTTGAATACAATGTAGCACACTAGATTGGGAGAAGTGCAAGTGAATCACTGCTTTACTTAGAAGGACTGCTTGAGTCCCTGGATAGTGGGGAGGGAAAAGATAAAAGGAAGGATGTTGCATCTCCTGTGATTTCATGGGAAAGTGCTCTGAGAAAGAGAATGGTTGATGGAGATCGAAGAGCAGACCAGGGAATTGCAAAGGGAATAGTCCCTTAAGAATTCTGAAAAGGAAGGAGCAGGGAAGAGGTATCCAGTGGTGGAATCTTGTTGGAGCAGGCGGAAATTGCAAAAGTTGATCGTTGAATGTGGTTGGTGGAGTGGAAGGTGAAGACCAGAGCAGCTCTGTTCTTGATCTGCCCAGGAGGAGAAGAGGTGAGAACAGAGGTGCAGGAAACAGATGAAATGTGCTGAAGGGCTCTGTCACTATGGCAAGTGCTAAGCCATGGTTCAGGATGAAGGAAGACATTTCAGAGGCACCTGTGTGGAAAGTCTCATCATCAGAGCAAATATGACTGAGAAACTGGAAGAGTGGAATGGAGTCCTTACAGGAGGTAGAGTGGGAAGAATTATAGTCGAGATAGATGTGGAAGTCTGTAGGCTTCGAATGGATGTTTGAGCTAGCCTAAGATGGAGATAAATCCAGAAGGGAAGAGAAGAGATGGACCACGTGAAGGTGAGTGGAAATTGACAGCAAAAGTCTTGAAATTTTTAAGTGTTTTTGTTAGTGCAGGGAGCAGCACCAACGAGGGGGAAGTAGGCATGCTTTGACTGGACAGATCTTTGCTGACCTTGTGCCAGGTCTTGCTGAAGGCAATGGAATTCTTTATTCAGGGAACTCTTTCCCCAGGCCCCCTTGTCCTGTTTAACGATGGCTATGTTTGGGGTGGGCCTCAAAAAGTCATCAAGCAGACTTTGCAGCATCATTAAAAGTATATGTTTCTGGGCCCTGATTTAGTTTGAGATTAGTGGGAGAACACACCCTGACAGCTGCAAATCTTGGAAGCTTTTATGTTCAATTTTCTGAATTATTACATATTGCAGGAAATAAGTATTGCATTCTTTTTGTGACGTATCCACAATTCCCATTGTGTTCTTTGGAGGTGGCTAGCAGCTCCTCATTCATGATATTCCTTCCAATAAGTGGGCTTGGAAACCATTAACCTCACAGTATGGATCTTTGCTTCTGCACTATGCTGAGGAGGTATCTATATTGCATGATGGAAGGTCTAGAAATCAGCTCACTTGGTGGTCCCTTCATGATCAGCAGCATGGGATAGATATGGTTAGTGAGCAGGAAGCAAAGAAATTGGCAATCATCCATGCAGGTCAGAGATAACTCTGTTTGCTAACCATTCATCAGCAGTCACACATCAAGATAAAATATTCAACTTTAGTTTTGGGAACAGGCAGGTTTTAACAAAAGTAAAATCTGAAAATGGACTGAATGTAAGATAGATTGGTATTTGTTTATCAAATAACATGCACAACACCATCCTGGGTGTTTGTCTCACTTAGTGCATGGCACGGCATTACAGTCATGTGGGAAGGATTGGACAGGCCAGTGGATCTTTTCCTCACCATCCTTGTTAGATATTCCCATGGGAATTAGCGGCCTTCAACCTCTGTCTCATTACAAGGCATGGGTATATGTTAATGAAATTAACAACCCACAACACCCAGCTTTCTCCACTGTCACCCACCAAGTGTTCCTGCTACTAGAAAAGTGCACGTTTTCTGATTGGGTTTATCCTTTCTCCTGCTCTGAACCTGCTTGGCTCATACCATTGTGGTGCTTGTTTGATAAATTGTACAACCTTCTCAGGAGCGCTTTGCATCATCTCTCCTAACAGGTTTCTGTTCCTTTGCTAACTTTCGGGCATAGAAACAGATGTTTTAATTATCTTCCCACAAAATATTTTAGTGATTTAATTTTTCACTGTAATAATATCCAGGTTTAACGTGGCCTTGCATGGCCACTGTGTGTCCAGAGTGCAGCATAATCACAAAACATAAACATCTTAAAATATAATGGAGTGAACAAATGTTCAAAAGAACATGTTATTCCTCTTTCCCCTCCCCCCCACCCCCCATTTGATTCCAATGGTCTTTCACTCTCCCCTAATGGCTCCCATTCTCACCTCCTTTACTTATCCGAATCCAGCACTGGTAGTGCTTTGTGTTCCTGCTTGTCTCCCTCCAGCAGCCGTCTCCCATCTTCACACTCCCCTCCCCCGACCTTGCTCCAT
The DNA here is from genome assembly GCF_009764475.1 of Pristis pectinata. Lineage (NCBI taxonomy): Eukaryota > Metazoa > Chordata > Chondrichthyes > Rhinopristiformes > Pristidae > Pristis > Pristis pectinata. The sequence goes on from NC_067407.1 coordinate 46,886,616, forward strand.
CTGTTTTTTTTCTTTTCCCTCTTATTGTATGCCCCCATCTACCATTCACCTGCCATAGTCTTCCAACTCCACCCCTGCTCACCTTCCTCACCTGGCACTACCCGCCTATCATCTTGCACCCCTCCTCAGTCCACCAATCGCCTCGGAATCCTTTCTTGCCTCTCCCCTTCTCCACCTCATGCTGGCCATTTTGCCTGTCCACTCTCAGTCCTGATGGAGGGTTTTGACCTGAAACATCAACAATTTCTTCCCTCCCACAGATGCTGCATGACCTGAGTTCCTCCAACGCATTGTTTGTTGCTGAACAAAAGTTCATCTTATTCAGTTGCCTTGCAGAAATCTTGGCCATAAGTCTTTCTCATGCCTTGATTCCAATTTACTCCAGCCAGATTGTTCTTGTCCCATTGAAATAGATCGTTTACCATTGACACTTCCTAACTATTCCACACACACAGTTTCCTTGATGTTTCCCCAATAATACTGGCCCCATTACCTTGTCTCATTTCCCAGAACCAAGTCCAGCAATGCCATCTTTCTCATTGGACCAGAAACTTGCTGATCAAGAAAATTCTTCTACTTAAGAAATTCCTCCCCGTCTTTGTCCCTTATATTATTGCTGACTCAGTCTATATTTGTTGCACTAAAGTCCCTCATTCTTTCATCACTGTGGCTTTTGCAATCTCAGGAATTTCCCCACCAGTTGATAGCTGTAAGAAATGTCCCAATAGTGGAAGTGCACCTCCATTATTTCCCGATAGATTGATTTCTTGACAGATTTGATATTTTTGATCTTTCCAGATCATCCACTCTCTGCAGCACTGCAATATTCTCCTCGATCAACTCAGTGATTCTGTCAATTTGTAGTTAGTTTTAAGCATCAGCCCTTGTTTGAGATTGTCCAAGCTCATTTGTTTCGTACCCTCACAAACACCAAAACTAGAATCTCTCTTACTTATGGTGTGAGCTCTTTGAATTCTAGTTCAGACAATATTGTAACTTTCTACCTCCAAATGATAGTTAATCACTTGATTAATCACTGCAGTCAGCAATGATTCTGAAGTTGAAAGCTCGGAAATACTAGAGAAATAAAGGACTGCAGATGCTGGAATCTAGATGAAAAACACTGTGATGCTGGAGGAACTCAGCAGGCCAGGCAGCATCCGTGGAGAAAAGCAGACGGTCATCGTTTCGGGTCAGGACCCTTCTTCAGGGCTGAGGATAGGAAAAGGGGAAGCCCAGTATATAGGAGGGAAAAGCAGAGCAGTGATAGGTAAACAAAAGAGGGGAGGCGCGGGGTGGGCACAAGGTGGTGATAGGTAGATGCAAGTAAAAGATAATGATGGGCAGGTGTGGGAGATGAGAGGAGTGTCTGGGGGGGGTGGGAATGAGAGCAGAGGTGTGGGAAATGGCAGAGATATGGGTGTGAGCTTTCTCAACCACAGTTGGGGGGAAGCCCCGGTTAGAAAAGAAGTTGGACATCTCGGATGTCCTCGAGTGGAAAGCCTCATCATGGGAGCAGATGTGGTGGAGAAATTGAGAAAAAGAGATCGTGTCCTTGCAAGAGACAGGGTGGGAGGATCTGTAATTGAGGTAGCTGTGAGTGTCAGTGGGTTTGTAGAAGATGTCAGTGGATAATGAATCTCCTGAGATGGAACGGTCAAGGAAAGAGAGAGGTGTCAGAGATAGTCCTAGTGAATTGGAGGGCAGGGTGAAAATTTGTGGCGAAATTTATGAAACTGTTGAGTTCTGCACTGGTACAAGAGGTGGCACCCACACAGTCATCGATATAGCGGAGAAAGAGGTGAGGAATGGGGCCGGAGTAGGCTTGGAACAGAGACTCTTCAATGTAGCCAACGAAGAGGCAGGCATAGCTGGAGCCCGTGTGAGTGCCCATAGCTAGATCCTTGGGTCTGTCGAAAGTGAGAGGAATCAAAAGTGATGTTGTGTAGGGTGAGGACAAGTTCAGCCAGGCAGAGGAGAGTGTTAGGGGAAGGAGACTGATTAAGAAAAAGCGGAGGGCGGAGAGGCTGTCATGATGGGGAATGGAGGTATATAGGGACTGGACGTCCATGGTGAAGATATGGAAGAGTTGGAGAGCATGTGATGTGTCATGGATGTAGGTGGGAAAGCTCAGCAGTTTTGGATTAAGTGCTAGATCAAAGACTTCAGTGCACTATCCTGACAGTTTTTTTTAGTGCAGAACTGAAGAAATACTGCCCTCCTGGAGGTGCTGTCTTTCAGGTGTGAGTAAGTCAAGGTTCTGACTGCCCTCGGAAGTGGATCTTGTTGAATTCCAGTGTTGGAAAACAAGGGAGTCCTGCCCTTATTTTTATTTTCTTTTGGGACAATATCAATCCCTCAACCAGTATTACCAAAGATTATCTGTTCATTTTCACACACAGTTTGTGGGACCTGGATGAATAAAAAAAATAACATTGGCTGTAAGGTATTTTGAAACATCCTGAGGGGTTGGCCAAGTGCTAGATCAAGGCAAGTTCTTCTTTTGCAGGGTACATTCACAATGTTAAGATATCTCTATTAGTCACATGTATATCGAAACACACAGTGAAATGCATCTTTTGCAGAGAGTGTTCTGGGGGCAGCCCGCAAATATTGCCACGCTTCTGGCGCCAACATAGCATGCCCACAACTTCCTAACCCATGTGTCTTTTGAAATATGGGAGGAAACCGGAGCACCCGGAAGAAACCCACGCAGGCACGGGGAGAATGTACAAACTCCTTACAGACAGCAGCGGGAATTGAACCCGGGTCACTGGCGCTGTAATAGCATTAAGCTAACTGCTACACTACCGTGAGTGAACATAGCCTTTTGCCATGCAATGCTTTTGTTGCAGGATGAGGAAATGCTCTTTAAGTGTCAGGCTTAGTACAACACCTCTGGCAGATGTTGTGAGATGAAGATTATGCTTTTGTGTTTGGTAACTCTCTTTGGTAACTCATTTTCCCTGAACTCTACTGTAACAGAGTAAAGGAATATCATCACTGATATGAAATATGATTTGTGGATGATGTTTTATCATGTTCTTCTTGCATGTCTTTATCTCTGTAAGCCTCAGTGAATGTGTCTAAACCTGGGAATCCTTCTTGCAGTTCCTTCAGAAATTTGCTGTTCTCTGCAATACATCCTGCATTTAAGAATCTGTGCTTTTTCTTTCTCCACTGCTGACAGCTCATAGACGATGATATTGCTCCTCCTAGCGCACCTACATAACACCCAGGAGGAAATATAAGCAGGTCAGTGGTAGTCAGATGGGTAGGCTCTTAATGCACTAAACAGAGGGAAAATCCAGCCCAGTCAATATAAGCCATGTAGAGTTATCAAATTGGGATACAAAAAGAAATTTGGCATGTCCCCTTTGACACTCACCAACTTTCATCGATGCACATTAAAAAGCATCCTATATGGATGCATCACGGCTTGGTATGGCAACTGCTCTGCCTGGGACCGCAAGAAAATGCAGAGAGTTGTGGACACAGCTCAGCACATCATGGAAACCAGCCTCCCCTCCATAGATATCTATACTTATTGCTGCCTCAGTAAAGCAACCAGTATAATCAAAGACCCCACCCACCCGGGACATTCTCCTCGCCTCTCCTATTAGGCAGAAGATACAAAAGCCTGAAAGCACATAACACCAGGCTCAAGGACAGCTTCTATCCCACTGTTATAAGACTATTGAACAGTTCCCTTGTACGATAAGATGGACTCTTGACCTCACAATCTACCTCGTTATGGCCTTGTACCTTATTGTCTACCTGCACTGCACTTTCTCTGTAGCTGTGACACTTCACACTGCATTCTGTATTGTTTTACCTTGTACTACGTACT